>NC_047661.1:19578603-19878603 GCF_011762505.2 Arvicanthis niloticus
AAAGATGGAGGCCACCTCACCAATACGGCAGAGACTTATTTAGTGTTTGTTATGTCATAACCAAACATAGGGCCTCTAATCTCAAGGAGCTCCCAGCCAAGTATGTGATAAGCTCCTGAATAGAGGAAGGTATCAGAGGTAAAAGGACAGACACCAGCTCCATATTGTCTCTCCCAGCAGCCTGAAGGCTTCTTCTAATCTTTTGGGGACCTCAAACTCAGGCCAAACTTCAATTTGTGGCTTTGACAGAAATGAGTTTCAAGACTAGCCAGTAGAAAGCAGTGTTGGAGATTTCCTTAAAGATAAGTTAAATGTAGGTTTTAAGCATGAAGGTTAAGAGAAAGAGAGGCATTCATGAAGAAAGACACATCCACACCCAAGAGTACAGCTGTGGACTTCTGTAAGAGAGTCCCAGAAAGTCAGACATACCTAACTGCCTGGACAGGCTCTTCAAGAGACTCTGGTGACAAACTGACTTAGCACTAGCTGTATATATAATTTTGGTGGCTCTCAGGTTGCATCTTGTAAGGTTGCTAAGAAACCTTTTTCTCCCTTTCATTTTCATTTTCAGAAGTAGGAGAAGAGGATGCTCTGATATGCCTTGAAACTGATAAGCTGAAACCAGGAGAGCCACCAGGGTTGCACAAGAGGGTTAGGATGTGTACTTTCTCTGTAAATTAGTTTTCTGGTGAGATTCCTAGAAAATGACAGGCTTCCAGCTGGGAAGGGAGAAAGGCCAGAGGCACTTGATGATTGATGCTTCACAGCTGGCAAAAGGCCACAGCAGACCCCAGGCGAGGGCTCCTTTCTCTTCCTGGTCCCATCATTTTCTGTCTTTTTATCTTGCCTCAGATATACCTGAGAAGGGAGATCACACAGGAAGGCATACATATGGAGAACAGATAGATAGATGATTGATAATAGATAGATAGATATTTACATATTACTAAAGAAGTAGCTTAAAGAGGGACCTGAAAGGGTCTGAGGTTTTGCAACACAGACAATGTTAGAGGTGTCTGCAGGAGTCTTCACTGACATGAGACAATTGTAACTGCTGTGGACCGGATACTGATGAAGAAGCGTGGAGTTAAGGACAAGGAGATAGAAGAAACACTTTCAAATGTAAATAGATCTCAGTCACTGGGGGCAAGGTAGCAGAGAAGAAGAGCTAAAAAATGATTATACTCTTGAACAAATCTGAATGAACTTAGTAGCTTGTGTGTGTGTCTGTCTGTGTCTCTGTGTGTGTGTCTCTGTGTGTGTGTGTGCATGCTCAACAGTAATTAAGATGAGCAATTCATAAATTTGAAATCGAAGGCCAATGAAAGAGCTGGAGGGGAAAACTAAAGGGTGGGGTTGATATAAATACAGTAGTCATGTAGGAGGTTTTAAAAAATTAGTTAAAAGCAAAGAAGTAAACAAATAAATATAGGTGTTGTAGCTTGGCTCACAGGGGCCTTAAACAAGTGAAATGGACTCTTCAGGCTTTCATTTCTTCTTCTGGAAAGCAATGATATAACTGAGATGATGATAATAAGTATTAAATAATTATACAAGATGGTTGGCATATGTTTAAAGCTAAATAAACATTAGGGTTTGTGTGTGTGTGTGTGTGTGTGTGTGTGTGTGTGTGTGTGTATGTGTCTTTAAAAAAAAAGGATAATTGTACTCTAAGTTTCAGCAAAAATGACAGTATCACTCCACATGGGAAGTCAAGAGAAAGACTCACATGCATGCTTTGGTTTTGCACTTGATTGAATTTGGGATGTGGATATACCTTTTAGTTCATGGTCTGTAAAAAGCATGAGCAATCTAGAATAGACCGAGTTCATTAGATTACTATCAGATGCATAGCTGATGTCACAGTGTTAAAAGGTGAAGCTGTAGAGGGAGAAGGATATAACATTAAACATAATTTGTCATCATTGTGTTTATGATTGTGTGTGAGTGTGTCAATCTGTATGTGAGTGTGGAAGAGTGTGTGTGTGTGTGTGTGTGTATGCCTAAGCATGTGTTGTATTATGGGTATGTATGTGTGTGTGTGCATGTGTACATGTTCGTGTGCATGCGCACATGGTGTGTGTGTGGTCAGGTTTCTCCCTTTTATTGTGTGTTCTGCTGTTGCTGTTGGGACTCAGGTTGTCAGACTCGTATGGCAAGTGTTTTTGTTCACAGAACCATTTTGCTGGCCCTAAGTAGAAAATCTAAAGGCAAAAGAAAGGGTTGGGAAAGGCTGAGGAGCTGAGGGTGGACTAAAAAGACAAATAAGATAGCCATCAGGACAGGCTCTTACCTAGCCAAGAACGACTTTGTCTTACCTTGTGCAGGCTTAGAGTGTTACTTTGTGTTTAGATTGTGAATTGGTACTTAGATTGTTACTTGTTGTCAAATAGAACAAAGACCTAGATAATGTCACGAATTTTAGCAGCTAAGAATTTGGTCAAAATCAAAGACACCAGCCTGCTGCTAGGTGATAAGGCGTGAGCAGACTTGCTTTTTCACTGCTGCTGGGAAAGGTGGTCAAAGACACCAATTTGAAGTGCTAGAAAGTCTGGGAGAGCTGAGCAGGCTTCCGTGTATGGCTGAATGTGTAGAGGAAGGAGGCACCTAAGAGACCTGAGGCATCAGAAAGCAAGGACTGGAGAGGGCATGTTTGGTCTGCATTGTAACGTTTCTGTCAAACTTTAATGAGGTGATGGGCAGAAAGAATCCAGCACAGGGCTATGTTTCTAGAGGTACAAGTGACTCATAGCCTCCACTCCAGAAGCACATGCATGGGCTCATGGATACACATGCATATTCACACACATACTCACATGAACATCCACATTATATACACAGATACAGAAACATACACACACACTCACTCATACATATCACACACAAACCAAACAAAACCAATCAAGACAAACAAACAAAAACAAAGAATTAGTTCCTGATCAGTAGATTTTGGAGCAGGCAGGAGCTATGTTGCAATGTGAGGCAGCACTGTTTAAGGAATTGACCAATGTTTCCCAAGGTGGGTATCACTGGAGGTGTCAACTTAAGGACTTATCAGGCCAGAGCCTACGGTTCCATCCATCCAGTGACTGAGTGACTGAGGGGTGTATGAGAAGGCCCAGAGAGCCAGAAGAAAGGCTGTGGTCAGAATAGGCCTAAGCTTGTCATGGTGGGCTGGTGTCTTAGTTAGGGTTTTGCTGCTGTGAACAGACACCACGACCAAGGCAACATTATAAGGACAATATTTAATTGGAGCTGGCTTACATGTTCAGAGGTTCAGTCCATTATCATCAAGGTAGTATCCATTATCATCAAGGTAGCATGGTAGTATCCAGGCAGGCATGGTGCAGGCAAAGCTGAGAGTTCTACATCTTCATCTGAAGGCTGCTAGCAGAATACTGACTTCCAGGAAGCTAGGACTAGGGTATTAAAGCCCACACCCACAGTGACACACTCACTCCAACAATACCACACCTACTCCAACAAGGCCACATCCCCAAATTGTGCCACTCCCTGGGCCACGCATATGCAAACCATCACAGCTGGCAAAGGTATGTGGAGAGTTAGGTGAGAAGAGTTGTGTTTGTTACTGTGTATGTTTAAATATTATTTGAATATTTTGAATATTTTAAAGCCTCAAGTGAGTTTGTGTTCAGGAAAGAATGAAAAGTGCCTAAACTTATCTATAAAATAGCAAGCTCCCTAGTGGTGAAGACCCCCAAACTCAGGAGACCTTTACTCAAGTCTCGGGAAGTCACGGCTACCCACAAACTCGAAAGATGCCGTACCTGGATGCAATCAGCAGAGGTTTATTAGGGAGGAGAGTCGGCAGCCAGTGGTCAAACTGCACACTCACGCAAGAGTTTGACAAAAGACCAGCAAGCTGAGGGGCTTTTTAAAAAGGGGAAACCACAAACCAGGGGAGTGGGAAGCGGGGTAAGGGGTTGTCAAGGATACATAACATAAAAATAGTGGAACATTCCAGAGGAGCCCAAACCTAAATGATTCAGGATCATGTGGAAAGCACTCTGCACACCCATTCCTCACAAAAATGTGATCTTGCCATGTCACTTGTTCAACTATTTCTCAGTTGTTGCCCTGTCACTTTGCCTGTCATCGTGGCTGCTAGCTTCCCAGCCCCACCTAGATGACTTGCCTTTTTCTTTGTGGTCAGGAGTGTGTCTTCCTGCTTTGGGCCTTCCCCACCCACAGGTGGGTTTTCTTCCCTGAGGCTTGAGGAATGTTAGTCTAGCAAGTGTCCTCTGGCTCAGGGATAATGTAACTCTTCCTGGAATGTATCCTGGAGCAGTGAAGGTCTGAAATCTTATATTCAGTTCCGATTTCTGGAACCTGCATTCTTTTGCTCAGGTCTAGGGGTAAAGAAAAAGCCTGTATATATTTTATAAAATGATCTTTATAGTTTTTCACTCTACAGTGGTTCTTATAAAGATCATCTGCTTGTACATGTGTAAGGACCACTAAAGAGGTGTACAGGGGCTAATGAACATACACCATCCTGTGATAAAAAAAAAAACAAAAAAAACAACCACCCCGGAAAAAGCATCATAAGAGAGAAGGGCTTCCTTTTGGCTCACAGTTCAAGGTATAGTCAGTCCACCCTGCTGAGGAAGTCAAATGGCAGGACTTGGAGCATCTCATCATGGTCTACACAAAGTCAAGAAGCAAAGAGCAATGGATGTTTGTACTAATTCTCAGCTACAGTGAGCTGGAGGCCAGGGTTGGAGAGGTAACTGCTAGTAAGGCACTTGTCCACGAGTGTGAGGCTCTGAATCCCGTCTCTAGCACCCATGTAAAGATGTTTGGTTCAGCAGCACATTTGTAATCTCAGTGCTGAAGATGTAGAGAAAGAAGGATTCTGGGACTCACTGGCTAGCTATCTAGCCAATCTGTAAGGTCAAGATTTAGTGAGACAGCCAGTCTTAAAAAAATATATAGATGGACAGTGATTGAAAAAGATATCTAATGTCAATGTCTTAGTCACTGTTCTATTGCTGTGAAGAGACACCATGACCAAGGTAACTCTTTTAAAAGAAAGCATTTAATTGAGTGCTTGCTTACAGTTTCTGAGGTTTAATCATGGCAGGGAGCATGGCAGAATGCAGACAGATGCTGGAGCAGCAGCTGAGAGCTATATTGTGATTTGTAGGCAGAGGGAGACTCTGGGTGTGGCATGGACTTTTAAACCCTCAAACCCCACCCTCAGTGACATACTTCTTCCAATACCAACACACCTCCTAATCCTTCTAATCCTTTCAAATACTGCCACTCCCTGATGGCTAAGCATTCAACTATATGAGCCTCTGGGGGCCATTCTTATTCAATTCACCACAGTCTGCCTCTGGCTTCTACATATATGTGCATATATGTGCATTGGCAAATATACATACATGTGAACATGAACTTAAACAAGGCACACACAAGAGAAGCAAAAATGAAATAAAATAAAAGGAAAAGAAAGCAGCAGGCTGTCAGAAGTTTATAATAAAGCAAGATTGGGCATCCTCAGGGGGCTGGATCCTGTCACAGCTTGAATTTCTGAAGGTTGAAAGACAGATAAAGTCAGAGAAGTGGGAAGGGAGTAGTGTGTGTGGAACCCCTCATGCTGGAGAAATGTTGGGGGCACTTAGGAGTGCCAGATGAAATTACATACCATTGTGGGGGTGTAGTGCTCATGTGGGCAGATTGTGTCAGAGAGCAAACCCTTGAGAAGTCATATTAAATTTCCCCTTGTTTTAAAATGACTTTCCCCAGGGTAAATTAAATCCAACAACTGTGTGTTTAAGGACAATTTAATCCTTGTTCCTCACTCCAGGAATGTCTCACACCCCCATCCCTTCCCTGTTTACAACCAATGAACCCTTTTCATGTTGGAATTAGCTCACCTTGTCTGCCTCATGTGTTCTTCCTGGCTCTATCCTGGAGTCTCCAGCACAGCCTCCTCCTGTGCCCTCCAGTCTGCTCCCAGGGAGGCGCACCTCCTTGCAATGCTGAGCAATAATTCAACTCTAGTCTGTTTTCTCTTGCCTTCTGTTAGCCCACAACCAACCATAGCATCCTCTACTTTTGAAACGTTGCAGATTTTGTTTTTATTTCCTTCCCCAATGCTTAAGATATTATTGTCCAGATTCTCCAGCATGCGCCCCCACAATCTCTTTTTGGACTGAAGCTGGCACAGACACACATACGTGCTAAGAAGCACTGCACATCTGGGCCATATTCCCAGCTTTTCAGGTTCTCTTTATTTCTCACTACTTCTTTTGCCTTACTAATCCACCCTGCCTCATTTGTCCTGCCCCATTTTCAGTATTCTCTCTTCTATAACTCAGGGCTGAATCAACTTCTTCCTTTTTCCTTGTTACTTTACTCCAAAATTCTCCCTTCTTTTTTTACTTCTCCCAAATCTATTAACGTTTTCCTATTCTTCAACAAAAGACCTTCTTGTCCATCTGTCCCAGCCCCATCAGGTCCTTACCTCCACCTTCCTCCTTGACTGCTGAGTAATTTCTTCTTGCACTCTGCACTCAATTCCTGCTGACCCTGAGGTTCTAATGGCTTCCTTTTGGGCAAACTGGATGGGCTTTCATCTGAGGTCCTTATCTGTCCTGATAATTATAACCTGCACTTCTGAAGCAAGGTAGAAGTTTTTCTTTTAAGAAACTTACAAAATGTCTTCTGGATAGGTTAGTGCATATTGGCTTTGGTGTACAACTTATAGATGTTTTATGAATCATTTTGCTTGCTTAGAATAGGTATATATAATATATATATATATATATATATATATATATATAAACCAATATATATATTGTTCTTTTGTCTGAAACTCAGGGCTGACTAAACTTTTTTCCTTTTCTTGTTACTTTTCCCTAAAATTCTCCCTTCATTTTTAATCTTAGTTCTTGCTCTTTTGCATATTTTGGTGTGTATATAGTCTAGGATTATGAACATGTTTGTGTGCATGTCCACATGTGTGTGCATACCTATGAAGTTATCCTCAGTTGCTTCCTACCTACGTGTTTTGAGACAGGCTCACAGAGCCTGAGGGTCGCTGATCTGGCAGACAGGCTGACAGTGACTCCACCTGTCACAGCCTCTCCAGCAATGCGATTATGGGTACCTGGCTTCTTATGTGGGTGATAGGGATCTGAAGTCTAGTACTTCTGTTGTCAGTACTTACTGACTGGGTCCTCATCTTAGTCTTCTGCGTGTTACGTTTCTGATAGCTGTCCTTGTAGAAGTGCCAACATTTCAGATGGTTGTGAATGCTCAGTATATGATTGCTGAACGTAGCTGCCTCAGTTAGGGTTTCATTGCTGTGAAGAGGCACTATGACCAAGGCAACTCTTTTGCGTGTGTGTGTGTGTGTGTGTGTGTGTGTGTGTGTTTTGTTTGTTTGTTTGTTTTCGAGACAGGGTTTCTCTGTGTAGCTCTGCTTGTCCTGGAACTCACTCTGTAGACCAGGCTGGCCTCAAAATCAGAAATCTGCCTGCCTCTGCCTCCCAAGTGCTGGGATTAAAGGCGTGCTCCACCACTGCCCAGCACCAAGGCAACTCCTATAAGAGCAAAAATTTAATTGGGGCTAGCTTACAGTTTCAGAGGTTCAGTCCATTGTCATCATGGTGGGAAGCATGGCATTATATAGGCAGAGTTGGTGCTAGAGAAGGAGCTGAGAGTTCTGCAGCTTGATCTGAAGGCAGAGAGGACACTGTCAAAAGGAGGCTCTCTTCCACAGTGGATGGAATTTGAGCACATTTCCTCCAACAGAGCCACACCCACTCCTACAAGGCCACACCTCCTAATAGTTCCACTTCCCAGGGGCCAAGCATATTCAAACTACCACAATAGCCATGTTCTCTTCCCTGGAGAAATGATGTTTTAGTATTGTCAGCCATGTTTCCTCCAGAATCTCCTTGACTCTAACTTAGCCGTGTGGTTGAGCAATATAAAAGTACAATTAAATATTTTTCTTAGTTATTTTATTTCTTGTAAACATACTTAGAACCTCCCCAAATTCACATTTGGCTGGAAATGAGAACTTTTAATATTTCTAAATTAAATTTGGAAAGAATATAAGTTACCTTCAAACTTCCAGTTAATTAAACAATTATATTAGTGATTTGGCTCCACCTGCATAGCCGGTGCTTTCCTGCCCATGTTTGCTCTTGACAGGTTTGAATTGGGAGCAGCAAGGAGGACCAAGCTTTGGTGATGGGGAGAGTGGGTTAGAAGCATGAAGCTTGGATCTTTGTCACAAAAGCCTGTCGCTCTGCCCCTTGTCAGATGCCAGGGTGCACCCCCAGGTTCCTCTGACTCCCCCTTGCAGGCTTGTCTTACCGCCTAATAACATTATTTAAATATAGATTTCTTCGTTCGTAAGGATGGTGCTGAAAATAGTGTTTTGACTAATAAAACAGAGAAGACAAAGAATTCGGAGACAAAGACAATGTGTGTACTGACTGACGGGTGTCATTTTAATAGCATAATTACTTGATAAGTACTTTACACAATTCAGTTACTGCTCTTCAGCCTTACCGAGGTGTTGAATTGTACCAAGTACAGCTAAAAAAATCAGGGCAAATCTGTGCCCTGCAGCAGTTTAGGGGAATTGTTCCTGTTGTATCATTAAATGACCCTTTTAAGGGTGGTGTGTGTCTACATGTGTGTTCAGGCTCACATGTACTTGTGTGAACATGTGTGTAAAGGCTAAAGGTGGAGGCTAGGTACCTTTCTCAGTCATTCTCCACCTTGTGTTTTGAGACAGACTCTCAGGGAACCTGGAGCCTACTGATTTGGCTAGCCTGGTTGGACACCAAGGCCCAGGGTTCCTCCTATCTCTGCCACCCCAAGGCTAGGATTATAGATGCATACTGTGTCTGGCTTTTCAAGTGGGTGCAAGGGGATTTGAACTCAATTCTTCACGTTTGCACAGCAAGCACTTCACTGACCTAGCCTCCTTATGTGGACAGCAGAGTCCAGTGAGAATGCCTCTCACTGACCAGGGTTGCTTCGAGACTCAGTGTTCTCCAGGGAATTTTCAAGTTGGGTATACTTTAGAGTAGAAAAAAAAAATATTGCAACCCCAAACCCCCGAATTATGGATAACTAGCAAAGTCAAGATGTATAATTCATTTAATACTTTACCAAGATTTTGCAACTGGCAACATTCTCTAGAACATGCAACCTTAGCACAGTGTCTACCTTCGATATATGGTAGTCCCAAAGATGATTTATCAAAAGACATGATGAGAAATCACTCATCCATCAGACTGTCTGTGGAAAGACACTGAGCTTAGATGGAACCTAACCACCCTGGCCCTCAAGGCTACAGTGATCATTACAGGATACTCTGGGAGGCTCTAACCCCCTATTAACCCACCAAACTTTTTTTATTGAGCATTATTTCATGCCATAAACTGAAGATAAGCTAGTGAGTGAACATCTTTAGTCTGCTGGGGGGTAAAGGGTGTTGGAGATACAGGCAGTACCCAGTCTTGACTTTATGGAATGTTCCACCACAGAGGGTTAAGTTCTACAGGGTTTTTAAGCTCCTATTAAGGAGGGACATAGGGAGAGGACAGCCACTCAGGCCAGGAAGTTTATGAGGAGGGCTCAGGGGAGGCTCCTTGGAAAAAGTGGTGCTCACGTTGATACACACGATGGCTAAGTGAGGACAGAGAATATTCTGAGTTGGGAAGGGCACATGTGAAGTCCCAGAGGTGACAGAATATGGCACACTTAACACAGAGTCTTTAGTGAGAGGAAAACGAGAACCAATGACATTGACAAAAAGCCTAAAGCATGGCAGGGTGTCCTCAGGAAGAATGAGACCTTGATCCTAAAGGGAACAGAGGCCTGGTGTATTCTGAATGGAAGAGGGACATAGATGTATTTGCATTTTAGAAAGATTACCACAGTTAGAAAGAGCAAGGGTGGGGCTAGAAAACAAAGGTTGACCAGGAGACTTAAGTCATGTGAGAGGTGAGAGATGACAGCCACAGAGAATGGGAACCTGGGCTGGTGTGGGTACCACATAGGTGCAGAATTAGTGAAGTATGATGTTTGAATGTTAGAAGCCAACAGGGAAGAATACAGAGGAGTGGGGGTGGGGTGGGCAGGTAAATAGCCAGTCAAGTTCACTGTCCAAAATGTTGACTATAGATTAGTATGCAAGGTTGAGGTGGTCTGCCACCCTCTGGAGGTCATGAGAACAGAGTCAGGAAGTCTTGACATTGGTGTTTCTGCTATAGAACTATCTCCACTTCTGAGTGTGATTACTTTCAAAAGGAGTTGGAATTTAAGCAGTGGACAATTCCCAGGTCTTCTGCACAGTTGGAAAGGAGAGGAAGTGTAGGTGCAGACAATCAGGTTGTCAATGGATCTTGTGAACAGGTAAGATACTACAGAACCAGGTTGTCTGAGGGAGCGTCTGTCCTTAAAACAATAGTCACAAATATGTAGCAGGATACTTATTCTGCTACATTGTATTCACAGTGGAGCTCAGTGATTAGGCAGTAAAAGAAGAGGTGGAGCTGGGAGAGAAGAAGAGGAAGGGAAGGGGAGAAAAAGAGGAAGGGGAGGGGAAGAAGGAATCGATCAGTCATGGAGAACCATGAATGGGTCAAAAGCTGTCCTGAGTAGCAACTTCTATCAGAAGGTTAGCTATTGGGTAACAATTCTGATTGTGTGAACATCTTGTTGATTGAGCATTTCTAAATATATAAATCCTTTAGATCATCATTAAGCTTTAAGAGTCTTATTTCTACTGGGTACTGCAAGGATAGCAGATATTGTCTGGGGCTCAGCCAAGCTTTGTGGATGCAGTGTGGTGGATTGGCAGAGCCATCCCCCATGCTGGTGTCTCATGGGTGCCAGGGCCTGCGTGTCTAGCTAGCTGGAGCTCTGGTCAGAGCCAAGAAGCATTAAGAACATGGTGGCTGCCTAGGAACAAGCTGGACCAGGCGCAGTTTTTTAAACACTACCCCTACACAAGTATGGTGAAAGTAAAGTGTATTTACTTTATTCACAGATGTAGTCACAGATGGGAGAGTCAAGGTGTGCTACAAAACAGGAGTAAAGCAGGTGACATGAGCTAGACTCCTTCCCAAACAACAGAGTCACATATACAGAGTTAGAACACCAGTGGGCTGAGGCTGGGAGCTAGGAGCTGGGAGCTGCTGGGGGTCTGGCACAGAGGCTTAGGGTATGTGCTGCTTTGGATATTCTCACAGACCCAGGGCTAGTTGTGTTCATGAGGCCAGTGAAAGCCAATATTGATGGTATATCTAGGGTATCTAAGGTTCCCTTTCCCTACATGAAGTTTGGGGAGTGGCTGTGTTAAAAAGTGTCAATCTACTCATGAGTAAGTTACTTCTCTTTTGTGGGGAATCATGAGTAAAATAGTGACTTATAAACTGTAGAGAAAGCTATTTACCAAACAGGAGAAGTTAAAATGAGTTGTCCAAGTGATCTTGGGGTTGGGAGGATCCTAGAAGAGACTGGCTGTAAAAGATTGATGGGGCGGTCAGTGGCAGTAGAAACTTCTTTCTGTGGCCTTAGGTATGATTCCAGGAAAGCCCTTCCAGTCCCTTGTCCTGGTAGGACAATGTTCTGATAAGGAATGAACTGGACAGGGAATAGTTTCTGGAGTTAGGCTTAGGAGACAAAGCTTTCCCTCGTGGGATATTCTGACTTGGATGTGGAATCTGGTGCTGACTTCAGCAAATGGATGCCTGCAGGTATCAGATGACCTGGCTTCCTGCTCATCTTCCAGTTTGGGTGTCCATACCTATGAGTTCTCATCTCTCCTTGCTTCTGTGGTACAGGTGTGAGTAAAAGCCCGAGCATGAACCCAGTACCACACACAAGCTGTTGTCCAGGGATGTCAGAAGCTTGGTGCTCTGTGCAGAATCTCTCTGTTGGAAGAAGACATACTCTGTCACTTACCCCTGTTGGTTCTGGATGCATCTTCCCCAGGGAAGTCCATGAAATGTGGCTTTGGTATGTTTTGTGGCATGGGGCTGTCAAGGATCTATTTCTTCATGGTTAGAAAGCTAAGGGATTCCCTGTGCAAGACAGTGGAGCCACAGAGCCCCTGCTCCATACTCTTAGGTAGAGTTGAGGTGAGATGTATCCTCTGCTCACATTTCCAGAGAATAATTACCTCTAGATTTCTTTCAAATGTTTCACTGTCAGCAAACAGTCAAGGTGAACAGAATAATCTCTAAGAAACATGGGATGACATTAGAGGGTTCTGGCCAGGACCATTCCAGAGCATGACATACACAGTCGTACACTTAGTATTGGATACCATTCTTTCCCCACTTCCCTGAGCCAGTGTTCAGCCATGTGATCACCTTTGCTGCATGGCTTGAGCTATTTTCCCAAGAGTGCTGAAGGTCTCCCCTTCCATGTCAGGTGACCTTGATTACATTTATACAGCACCTTCAAGGACACAATTTGCTGCCTTTCCTGTCAGAAAACATTGGTTTGGCTTTGTGGTGCTCTGCTTGAGAGACAACTCTAAAATTGCTGTGGGGCAATGGTTGGCTCTAATCCTGGAGATTTGGGGCCTTTGACAGAAGACAGGGATGATTAATGGCAGCAGGGATGGCCTAGATGTGTGTGGATGGTGTCATTGAATACTTGGAAGAATGAACAGACTTTTGGCTCCTATAATTAAAAAAAAAAGACATACCCTCATATTAAAGACTTTATGCTACTCTGAAAATGTCCCAGAGGGGTAAAAATTCAAACCAAGCCACCATTATTCATCAATTTCACCATCTAATAGCCTGAAAATGCCCTCAGTTATACACATAGACAGAGAGAGTTATGTTCGGAGCTCAGGTTATTCGTTGCAAATGGTTCTGGGGTTGAGAAGGGGGTTCTGAGCAGTGTTCCTTTAGGTTATTCTCCTGACAGGAATGGAAGTCTAAACAGCATCCCTGCAAGCCATGTTCCTAGTTTCAATTTCTCTCTCTCTCTCTGTGCGCGCGCACGTGCACATGTGTCAGTGTATATGTTTGTGGTTTACATCTGGACTCTTAAAATAATTTTTTGTAGAATACTACACTCCTTTGCTTAAAAAATACCCTGAAATCCATTTTAATAATTCACTTTTCATACACACACACACACACACACACACACACACACACACACACATATCCCTTTCTTCCTGATTTGAGTCCCATTGTTACTCCTAAATTCCAAGTGTGGCTTCAATTACAGCTCGATTATAGTCTGCCTGCCTGAGTGATCCAGGCTCAGAAGCGCACAAGAGAATTTTGTAGAGTTCTAACGCCACATGGAATCATGGAGAGAAGGGTGTGCTGATGTTAGACTTGGGAAGTAGGAACTAAATGAGTTCTGCAGTTTCTCCTCTCTCTTTTCCTCTACAGTTTTCTGTAAGGTTGAGGATGTTAGACACTGATAAGGAGACACATTATGCTTCTGGAAGTTATTTGACTGTGTAGTCTTCTTTTCATGGAACAACCTAATGGGTCTGATTCCTATGAAATGCATTTTGAGAATCTTTGAGTCAAATCCAGTCGCCATGACCAGAGCTACTAGAATGATGGGCAGCACAGAGTCACCTGGGCGCAATGTGATACTATGTGTTTATCACCTGCAATCATCCAGTGCGAAGGTACCAAGACAAATAGCCCTTCCTCCTGACCTGGCCGGAGTTCCTCCTGCTCCAGCTTCCAGGATGGAGGAAGACAGGCAGGTCATGAGAGAAGCTGGTGGGGTGCAGAACAGTGAGTGGGTCTGGACACAGCTGATGATGTCCAGAGAAGCTGTGTGAGCCCCTCCCCTCACCCCACAAGTGGCAAATCTTGGAAATTGCCAATGGAGCTGGAACGATTGGATATAGGACCACATAGAGAGGGAGCTGCTGTGTCTTCACATCCTAAGGTGCCAAGCTCCAAAAAGGACTCTACTTACTGTCTTCCTGCAGGATGGTGTCTTTAGTAACTGACACAGAACAAGAGAAAAATGAAGTGCAGATGCACACCCTGCCCTGGGTTTGTACTTAGCATTAACATTAAATGGTGGGTTTAGGCTTGAGGGTAGACTTCTCTCAAGTGAAGGTGTGGGTGCTCAGGGTTGAAGCTCAAAGGCTGTTTTCTGGTTTAAAAAGTACAAAGATGTTCAAAGTATGTGGGGGTCATTGGACAATCTCTGCCTCCTGTCCTCACAGGAAGCATGCAGAGTTCCTGTCTCTCACACTGGAGCCATCGCCTCACCCCACATAACCCCAAAAGTCTTATGAACAGACTTTTTCTCAAGTCCTCCCCTGGGAAATTTTACTCTTTGTCACTTTTATTTCCCAAATCGAGGGAGGCTTCTCTTGCTAGGTGATATCGCCTTTGTACTTAAAAAGGATTTCATTTTGGACCCAATTTAGTTCTTGAATTTTACAAGATGGTGAAGAGTGTGAGCTGTTTTCCTTATAATCCAGATTAGGTGCCTGCATTGTGGTATGGATGTGATCGCTGTTGCATGGAAGCAATATGCCTCTCTAGCCCCTTTATCTAACACTCTGTATTGAAGTGGTGTCGACTGTAAAGACAGCCTCCTTTCTCTGTGGCCAGAATGCGACAAGTCAGCCATGAGTGAGGTGACTCAGGGACCTCCTGGCACCTCTTGTTGGCAGTCAAGTTGCCCTTCAGTGATCCTAAGAACCCCAGGAGGACATTCCTCTCCTACAGCCACAGACTGGGTGTAACGATTATAGTCCTTTTTACTGTTTTTGTTTTCTTTACGTGGATGTGTCAGGTTGTCTTGAGAGAATTCCAGGTTGTTCACTAGTAATCGTCTCTTCTTGTTAGTGAGGACACCTTGGTCCAGGACTTCTGTGAAATCAAGAATTAATTCCTGTATTTCATTATCCACGCTACTTATTGCTTTCATGCTTGCCGTGGAGTTTGAACGGGAGATAAAGGAGTGTTTCATAGCGGCGCTGATACACCTGGTAGTAATTAACTGTTATTAAATCTGCGTTTCTTACATTTCTAGGGTTGGTTGATTTTATACCCTTAATATTTAGGCATTTTTCAAAGTGGGCTGGCATGAAGTTTAATTAGAAGAACACTATGCATTTTTCCTGTACCTCATTTTATCTGGGATTTGTTTCTGGTTAAACAGAGGTTAGAGTACATGGCTCATGGACATTCAACTTTTAAAAAAATAAAAAAAAAATACAATTAACTGAGCCATCCCTGTCTAGTTAACTATAATTAAATGAATATGAGGAAAAACTAAACATCTCAGCCTGACATTAAAAATGCAAAACAATCCAGGTTTTATACCTTTGTCTCATGCTCTTATTCAGGGGTCTGAAATGATGGTATTTTTGCTTCTGTTCATATCTATTTCATGAGTAATCAGAGTGACAGAGAGAGAATGTAGTAAGAAACCACTACTTAGGGAGGGGCTTTTGGCCACCACAGGTCCTCAGTGCTCTGGGCTTTTAGGAAATATCTGTTCCCTAGTCGGAAATGAGGATGGAGAAATGACTGCCACTCTTAGACTTCTCTAGGTCTCTCTGGGAAGGGAGACGGTCAGTTCCACATGGCAAGAGCAGAGGTGTGTGGGAAGGCAGGAGAAGCAGATCTGAGGCCAGAAGTAGAGAGCAAATGTACGGTGTGGTTTGGTCTGATAACAATGGCTCTTCTAATTCCAGAGACAAAACCTGCACTGGAATCTCAGTCTGAATGAACAAACTGTGTGTGTGTGTGTGCAGTGCTGTTAACTGTCAGAGGGCAGGGAAGCCCAGTGGTTATGATTTGGGTTTGGGTCCACGTATGACATCTGTATTGCTCACAGAGGAGTTAGGGTGGCAAGAGCCGTTCCCACAATTGAGGGATTTAGTGAGAAAATGGATCCTTTCTGAATGAGAGAGGGCATGTATGCGTCTCAGATTGTGATCCACGACAGCCCAGTGCATGGGCTGTGTTTTCTGGATAGCTGGGCTTTATGATGGCTCTTGGCCACATTCTGTCACAGGTCTGTAGATACAGTTCTGATTCTAATCCAGGTATGCAGTTGGTCAGTGGCCGTAATGACCTGTCAATCTCCTTCAAATGCTTAGGGTTTAAATCAGAGTCCTAAGATAAAATAATAAAGCTGCATTACCCTGGAAGGCCTGTAATGGCAACTTCAGAAAGCTGTGTATTGGCCAAAGAATGCTTCATTACAAAAGAACGGTTGCTTGTGCTATGATATACACTGTGCTGGAATAGGTTGGCTTTCCTGGAGGAAGCAAAACATACAATGATCTTTCGTTATTTGTGGTTTTTAATCCTGTGTGGTTTCAGTTTCTGCATCAACCGTGATCATAAAATATCAAGCTGAATAATTCTGGAGATAAGCAATCGAAAGGCTCTAATTTAGGTGCTGTTTCTAATTTTATAAAGCAATCTACTGTTCTTCGTTCTCTGTAATGTCAATCTGCAGCTGCTCAGCATATCTCTTAGGTACACTACCATCCTGTCCATCACCTGTAGCCGTTAAAGCTGCCAGCCATTCCCAGTATCTCTCGGTGTTTCTGTTACAGTAAAATGCTCATTTCATTTCACGATGGCTTCAAAGAGCACAGGTATGATGCTGATGAGTGGGTCAGCTCCCAGGCTGGTGCTGTGTGTGGTGCTGCCAGGCACAAACTGGCTCAGTGTTCTGCTTTCATTCTCCAGTGATGCTTTAAGGAATATCTCTAGGGACAAGGAGGGAGGGATGACCTTGTTACTCAGTGCGTGCAGAAAGTAAGCATGGAGAAAGTGAGACTCGCAGACAGACAGCGTTGCTATTTCTAGCTTTTAATTTTAAGTCAATATAAGCAGAAATTTGAAGTTGTTCTGGAAAAAGGCCAGACTAGCGGTTAGTCGGTACACTGTGCACCCGTCCAGGAGCAGTCTGGATTCACAAATGAAACACACACACACACATGCACATGTACACGCACACGCACACGTGCGCACGCTTGCACACACGCGTGCGTGCACACACACATATACCAGTTAATTGTTGACATGCTACAACTGGCTCAAAGACTGGGCACTTGTAAACCTTGCCCAGCTAGCAAATGTTCCCCTCCGGCACTCCTGAGACTCCTAACCCCCACCCCCTGCTACCTCAGGCCCAGTTGAGGAAGTGGCCAGTGGCCACCTACCAGAATTCTTACATGGCTGGTTGGCTTTCTCTTCTGCAGCTCTAAATCTGATCTGTCTCCCTTTGAATCCTGGCAATTCTCCTCCCTTCCTTCCAGTGTTCCCAATGGGTCATTTATTTGAACAATTAGTGCCTGGTTAGTTGGTGGTACTGTCTGGGGGAAATTAGGGAGTCTTTAAAAGGTACAGCCTTGCTAGAGGAAGTACATCAGTAGGGGTAGGCACTAAGGGTTTATAGCCCCACTTCCTGTTGTTCTCTCTACTTCCTTTGAGTGTATAAAAATGTGACCAGCCAGCTTCTCCTTCCTGCCCATGTCATGTCATTGCTTCCCTACCACGATGGGCTCTTTTCCTTTGGAATTGTAAGCCAAAACCTCATTTCTTTCTTCCCTGACTTGCTTTTGGTTATGCTGTTTTATTACGGCACCAGAACTAATACAGAGACTGTTAACAGGAAAGTGGGCTGTGGCTGCAGAGAACCTGACCATGTTGTTTTGTGCAGTAATGTATAAGATGCTAAAACTTTAGATCGGAGAAGCTGTTGGGTATTGTGAACAGAGCTCAATGGGTCATTCTTATATGAATCTGGATGAGGCTCATGCTAAGAGTAATGCAGACAGCAGATCTCACGGGAAAGCTTCAGGTGCTTTAGAGGAATTCAAGAGCTCTATCAGCAACGGAGACACAGGGCATTCTTGGATATTTTGGCAAAGAATCTGGCTATATTTTGCCCATGTCCTGAGAATTTGCACGAGGCAGAAGAGTTTTCAAGGCAACATAGCACAGCATCTATGGTGTGGTTAGAGCTGATTAATCTTAGTGCAGGCCTGAAATGAAAAAGAGCAGCAGGTGGTGCAGAGAGATTAAAGACAGTACAGCTAAGAAAGGAAAGGGTACCGGGAACTTTGCAGTTGTGGCCATCATGTGCTGAAAAGGAGGTTATAACTGTCAAAGAGATTACTGTCACTAAGGAGAAGCAAGGTGCCCTGAGGCAAAGTCCCATTAAGCCAAGGCTATTTATTGCTTCTAGGAACCAGCTGCATAAGGAGTTGCTGTAGCCGGCTGTGGTCCAAGAGCTGTATGTGCTCAAGTTGGCAGCCTTGCTTGGCAGTATTGCCCACATTATGCTGGTTTTAGAGAGAGAAAAAAAAAGATGTGAGATTGAGGAGGGTCTTGTCCCTCCCCTTGGCTTCAGAGAGGGACTGAGGCCAGGTAATGTGTGACAGTACTCAAGCCCATGAGCAGAGATCCTGAGATGCCATTGAGTGAAGTTGTGATGATGAAGGTTGGGTTGTAGTAAACACCCTAAAATTTTGGAAGTGCTGGGGCCATAAGGCGTCTGCCAAGGAAAGCTACATACGAAGCATAGAACCAGCCCTAGAGAGAGAGAGATATGTTGAAGGAGGAGCAGAACCATCTAAGCCCTTTGAAACTAAAGTCTCAAACATTTGGACTTGGAGGTGTAGGATTGGAGTTTGCTCTGTTGGGTTTTTTTTTTTTTTTTTTTTTTTTTTTCTTGCTTTGGTCCAGTCTTATCTCACTGTGCCCTGCTTCCTTCATTTTGCAACAGAAATGTATATTCCATGGCATTGTATGTTGAAAGTATGTAGTATGTCTTTAAATTGCACAGTGGTTCACAGTTAAGAGCTTGTCTTGGGTTTTAGAAGAAAGTTTGGACTTTTGAACAATGTTGAGACTGTTAAGGACTATGGCGGCTTCTAGAGTTGGACTAAACCCATTTTGCACCATGAGGTAGCTAGGAAGTGGACCACGGTTGTTGGAATGAGAAATGGCCTTGATGAACTCATGCATTTGAATACTTGGTCCCCAGTCTGTGCTGCTGTTAGAGAAGTTCTGGGACCTTGAGGAGGTCAGCCTGACTGAGACATAAAACATGCTCCCTGAAGTAACAGCTTACACCCCAACCCATCCTAACTGTCCATAAGGCTTCAAAAAAAAAATAATACAGTTAACCTCTCTAATCCTTAGTCTTCCAAAATTCAGAGACATGGAAAATAAAGAGAGTAAAGCATGAAAACTATTTTAAAATAACTACATGAAATAAAATTGATCAGTGCAGGCATAGACCCTGGATTCTGAGTTTGAAACTACATTTAACACCATCAAGAAAGTCTGAGTATCAGCTGGGCATTAGTATAAAAACTACTGTCAGCCTTATGAAGTGTGATATATCTAACTACAGAAGGATGCGTTTATTCTAAAAATAGTAAGGTCCACATCCTGCCTCTCGCACTTTCTGCATTTGGCTAATTGCACTTTAATAGCATTGTTTATGTTCTTAATATTGATATTGTTCCTAAATATATGGTGGAGATTCTAGTCTCATGCTTAGAGTTAGAAAGTTCATTAAATTCCAGGTTAAACTGGGTTTCAAAAAAAATTCATTTTCCCGTGTTTTCTGTCACAGATCACAGCACAAGCTGACCTGCTGTTTCTTCAGGGAGCACTTTCTTTGTCTCAGTCACAACATGTGGGTTCTCCTAGGTGGTGGGCGCTTGCCTAGCATGCATGAAGCCCCAGGTTTGGTATTTAGTACTGAAAAGACAGTTACAATGATTTTGTGATTTTTATCATTCTTTTTGCATTAGCTTAGATTCCTCTTTAAAGATGTCTAAACAGCAACTCCCAATTATCCTGAAACACAGCTTGTAGAAGTAGGGAAATATGGAGGCATTGTTTTTTTTGCTTGCCAGCTTTAGAGTACTGAGTTGGTACCTTCCCAGCCTCCAGTGGTAGTGGGCAGTGAAACCATTGTCTCAACATCATTATCAATACACATAGTATATAAATAAGGGACAATCACTACTCCTTTTAAGGCCAATGAGAGTTCATCAGATTAGCTCCTGTGTCCTTTAAAAAAAGATCTATTTTAAATTTTTAATTATGTGTTGGTGAGACAGGGGCGAGGGAGAGGGAGATGTAGAGGGGGGAGGGAAAGAGGAGGGGGAGGGGACAGGGAATGTGTGTGGGAGTACAGGTGTACTTGGCATCTAGAAGACAAGACAGCTGCCCTTGGTGCCATAGTTGCAGGTGGTTGTGAGTGGTCATGTGGATTTCTGAGAACTGAACTCCAGTCTTGAAGGTGCAGGTGCCATCTTGGCTCCTGTGTTCTTAGTAAACCTAGCTTTTTGCAAAATGGGGGTCGAAGGCTCATTTTTATACAACTCTTTCTCTACCCAAAGTCAGTTATTTCCCAATATTCTCTGGTTCTTGTATTGGGAAAGAGAACACAAAGAAAGTAATCTGAGGACTCTGGAAGAGAAACTCACACAGATATTACAGTTAAAATGGAAAATGGAACTTTTTTCTTGGAACTTTTCCATTTTATACTTTAGATTTTCCTTCCATGCTAAAGCTCTCAGTTCCTGATAATAACAGAGTCGATAATAATTAGGAGTTGTCTCATACGACAATGACCCTGCAGTAAAACATCTTTACCAAGTACTGGGCACACTGAGCTCACCCAGCACTGATGGACAGTTCCTGTCTCCAGAGTTCTGCTTGTCTTGATGATATGCGAATGATACACAGCTAAAGCCATTTTGTTTTGAGATATATATTTTATTTTATGTGTATGGGTGTTTTTGCCTATGTGTGTATCTGTGTACCACATGTGTACAGTGTCCCTTGGGGGCCAGGAGAGGTTATCAGATCCATTGAAACTGGAGTTATAGATGATAGTGAGCCACCATGTGGGTGTTGGGAATTGATCCTGAGTCCTCTGTCAGAGTAACAAGTGCTCTTAACTGCTGAGCCATCTCTCCTGCCCCATTAAAGGAATTTATGTCCAGTGTCTATGTGCTCCGGGGTTAGGCCACCACCATATTAATGTTCAGTTTAGGCCACCTGTTTTTATTTGCTTTGATTTTTATGAGCTAGTTCCCCCTTTTAATTTATTTTTAATTATGCAGAATATTGCCATTCATTTGATTCCAATTTCAAAACTACATTAATTTGACACTTCATGAATTGGAGTGTTTTCATCTCTCTAGATCCTTCACTTTTTCCTTTTCTTACCCCAGAGACAAGGTTTTTTTTTTTTTTTTTTTTTTTTCTAGTTTTTCAGTCTCTTACAAATACAAACAAAAGTATATTTACATTAGCATTCCCCTTTATATGTGACTTCTCCCCCCACCAGTATCACTGTTGTCCCCAATCCTTGCCAGTGTCATCCAGGATGCAGAGCTGTGATTCCCACAGCTCCCAGGCAGACCTGTGTGCTCAGCCGCACATCTCTTTGGCCTATCTGACTAAAGTTAGTGCCACAATTAATGCCCCATTCACAGGCATGCCATACTTTGCTTGTTGTCTTTGGAGCATATCCCACTGAAGGCCTCATGAAGTCACCTCCATCTGACGCACAGGAGTGCCATCCCCTCTGGCAGTGACAGAACTTCACCTCTCTGAGGCTCGTCACAAAGTGTTCCAGCTCTTGACTACGGGCCAGGTTCCCTCAAAGGAAGACAGCAACAACGCACACTTGAGCATTGACTTAAGTGGTGTTTATTAGGTTACTCCAACACAAGAAAGAAGTTAGGTAAATTCCTTGTGCTCGCAGGCTTAAAGAAAATAAAACTATGAAACAGAAGCAAGTATACTTATTAAGTACAAATAAACTATAAACCTAATACAATTTATATAGATACCATTAATATAGGACATTATTTTTTTTTTTTCTTTTTGGAATGTAATGGCAACTTACCAGTTTGAATACAGAATTGCCTGCTGTGGTGTAAGTTTCTACATCAGCATCTAGTACAAGCTATGGTGTGCTGGGTATACTGCGGTGTACACTGATACCTTGTATGTGCTGTGTTATGCCCACTGTTCTATGGGTTTCTAGGTGTCTAGTACAAGCTATGGTATGCTGGGCACACTGCAAGTTTCATACATGGATGTCTAGTACATGGTGAGGTGTTGCAGATGTATTAGGCAGTCAGCTCTTGAGTCATGGACAGAGAACAAACTAATGTAGCTCAAGCAAGGCCACAATAAAAATAACAGTAACAATATCCAAAGTCTACCTTCCAGGATATAATAGTCAGTCACGGCTAGAAGATGGGTCTGCAGGGGGATTGGACATACAGTCTTCGAGATGATGGGACAGCCCTCTCCTAAGATGTCACTTCAAAGAGAATGATAACTGAACACTAAAAATACCCCCAGACTACAGACTCAGATGCCCCTAAATCAGCAGAGGTGCTTACAGAGGGTAGCCCTGCAAGAATGCTTAGGAATGAGATAAGTGCTTTCTTTAATATGGTTTGCTAACAATTTCAGGTTTTTTTTTTAATGTGCCAATAAATTGCATATCAAATCACCGTTTCTCTGATATCCACCATACAATTTATGGATGTAAATATAAATGTAAAATTAATCAAGTACAAATGGAAACATGGACACCAAGTTCGGCCTCATGCTCTCAAGAGCACAGATTGAATTAGCTTCCCTTTAGAGGTATACAGACAGACTTCTGGCCTCTAGGTTCTATGCGAGAAGCTCCGGGCCTACCTGAGGCCTCTGGTGATGCTTGGGTCTGGGGCCGGGTGGTGGTGGTGGGGGTGGTGGAATCTGTTTGTTGTGTTAAACTCTTTTTCCTGTACTGTGAAACACCCAGAAAAATCTACCTCCCAAAAAGCCTAATCCCAGGAGTCAGGAAGGAAGGGACAGACACACAGCCATTGTGAAATCAAGGGGACACAAAGCTTGTGTGGATGGAAATGCTACATTTTAAAGTTAGTTAGATCTTATCACCTTAGGTTACTCCTGAGTGCTGTGATAAAATATCAGACTAGATGACTTAGAAGCAGCAAGAGTTTCTTTCTCACGATGTTCAAGATCAAGGACATTAGGAGATTTAGTGTCTAGAGAGGGCCAGTTTCCTGCTTCTAGGATGGTGGCTTCCATCTCTGTTTTCACACGATAGAGGCCATGGTGCTCCCTTGATTCTGTATGAGGCCAGTAACCCATCACTAATGAGGGTTAGGGTTAGCGTTATAAAGGCTCTAACCTTATCACCCAGGCAAATAGTCCAATAACTGCAGTTGATTTCAGCAGAGCACCGATGGGCAAGCCATCACAGTTCTGACGGACTAGTACAGAGCTAAAAGAGCACTGTGCTCAGCTGTGGAGGTTTTATGCTCAGCACTGCCGTGGACTGGACCACAGTCACTGTTCAAGTGTCTTATGAAGAAGTAGTAGCTACACTGTCATCTCCTATACTCACTGATTTATAAACATACTGTCTTTAGAGCGGAAGGAATGAGCGAATAGGTGGGCACAGACATAATATATAGGAAAAACTATGTCTCTGTAAGGTTTATCTTCTAAGCAAAGACAACCCCACAAGAGCTGATGTGCTGAGGTCTGAAGGATGGACGAGCTGATGTAGGGTGGAGCTGCTGGAACCCGTGTTTCATCTCAGGGTGCCAGGGATTGGAACAACTGCCTGGAGATGATGTACCAAGTAGTACTGTGCCCAGTGCTGATGGGCATTCTTAATGGAGGTAAGGTCACAGTGACCAGGCCAGACTGTATAACATTTGCTTTAAAAAGACTCTGCATAGTTGCATCAGGCAAAAGTTGGACTTCAATGACATGTCTTACAGTTAGAAAAAAAATAATGGAAGAAATTGCCAGCAATACATACAAATCACAATGAAACCACCAAAGGGAACAGACTCAGATGTAGAACTTAAATTTTTTTAAAAAAAAACCTGTTTTTAATGAAGGTTCTTAAACACTTGAGCCCAACACCCACCAGAGGTAGTGGAAAAGAAAGGATATGGGGTTAGTGGACCTGTTTAGAAAGGTTCTTTGGAGAAACTCCCATGTGTGTTGCCTGGAAAGCAACAGTTCAGTTCACAGGTCAGCAGCAGCAACTCAGTCCACTCGCAAACACTTCACGGATAAACCAGCAGTCCAGTAGAGTTGGTAGAGTTGGGTTAGCAACAATGGCGAAACTACCTACCAAAACCAGCCAGGCCTCAGCCTCAGCACAAGTCAGCAGGAGGGACCAGGAAGACCACCAGGAGAAGTTCTTGGCTGTGTCTCTCTCAGGGAAGGAAAATCAGCAAAGACCCGAGACCCACAATCGTTGCACAGCTAGCTCTCTAGCATGTGTCCTTGTCCTTCACATGTTTTGTCTCAGCATGTCAGCCTGTCTCAACTGACATCACTCTGTCAATCATCCCAAGTCTGCAGAGGCGGCAGGAAACTGTAGCACACCACCAGAAGTTTTCGGTACGTTTCTCTCTGTGATGTCCTGACAAATGCAGTTCAATTATGCAATGTAAGGCAGACCAGTACATTCATGTCGTTAGCAAAGAATCCTTCATCACGTGTTCTTTTACACATGCTTGCTTTAGAACATCCTCTCTCCTGTGTCTGCTTCAGTGAAATGTTCCTTCATGAGTTGGCCTCAGCCTTTCACACCTGTGTCCACTCTAATGAAAAGCTCCTTCACATGTTTGCCCCAGCAAAACATCCAACACAACCGACTTTCCAAAGAACCCTTAAGGTTTCCACTTCAAAGATGATATCTGGATCTTGTTCTGTAAATGTTCTGTGTTAATAACAACTGTAAATGCTGAATCATGGGGTAAGAATGCTCAGTGAAAGGCAGTACCATGTAGATGTCTGTGCTTTTTTCGTAGATGAGAATTTTCATGGATTAACTCTGTCAATGACAATGGATCTTAAGTGTTCAAATCCCCCTTTGTGTCACCTGATTGCTGGAATCCTGAGTGTGCTAAGTTAATGTTGAATTCAATGGTAATCTGTAGGTGCTCCAGTTGGTTGTTCAATATTCAGAGTGGTGGGCACTGTGAAGAGGCTTTAAACATGAAAGCTAAGCCCCACCTGCGAGATGGTTTTGTACAACTGTACTGTTTATGAATATGTTCCTGTTAAATATTTCAACCACTGAGAGCTATCTTGGTATTATCCTAAGCCAGAGTTCCAAAATCCCTTCCCACCCACTGTAGTCAATATGCCAAGTTTTAAAGCACCATTTCAGAAGGAAATGTAACACAACCAAAACGCTTATAAAGGCTTCCTCCTAGAAGCGGCAGGCATCATAAGGGTGTGAATCCCAGCTTCTTCATGCCAGGGAAAATGATGACGTCATTGAGCCGAAAGCACCTTTAGCTTCTCAGCTTGTACAAAAAGGAACTTTAAAAGCAAAACCTTGAGTCAAATTGATGTTTAAGGGATGTAGTTCTAGTTGAAACAATGATGATGACAACAATGATGATGATGATGACCAGGATGAATATGCATATGATATATGGCTGATGGTTCTCAAAGCTTGCTTTTGTATCTTAAAACTTAGATTTATTTTTATTTCCAGCAGGTGTCACTGTAGGCAAATAAAAAAAAAAATGACAGAGTTGCCACAGCTGTGTGAAGGCTTCTCCAGCACAGAGCTGGCTTCTGTGCAGACTTCTCAAGTCTCTTTTATTCCTGTGGCTTGTGACATTGGAGTCTTTGCACTATTTCTGTTTCTCTGGCTGCATGCCCTGTTGGGAGACACCACTCAGCTGAATGGACAGAGACAGCAGAGGGACAGGCAGAACTCTGTGTGGGGATGGATGATTCTCATTCGGCAGCAGAGAGTCCTGAAATCTTGTAAAATCTAAATGAAGACAGTACATGATTTCGTTAGCTTTTGAGGAATTGCTTCCAAAGGTCTTAATAGTTTCTGACTATTAGGGTTTCTGTACCAACTTTGTAACCAAACTAAAGCCCCACCAGGAAGGAAGGTCTTCGAAAGCTCCCAGCAAGCACTCAGCTGTAGTCAGGGACAGAGGGGCGAAAGCATGGCAGTAAGAAGTAACATTATTGCTTACCTTGAGAGGATGCTGCAGTGTTTGAGGTAGAATTGAATTCATGTCTTTTCACATGCAGAGAATATGTCACCAGGCCCCAGCAAAACTATTTCCAAGCATGGTTTAACAAGGAAATCCAGGAAACCATTCTGTCTCTCTGTTCCTTTCAGTATGTACACCACGAAAGCACAGGAAAAAGACACAGACCCAGAGAGACTTGGTAAGGAAGCACTCCAGGACTTCAGGTTTCCTGGTAATTCTAGGAAACAAGGTGGGGTGTCCATAGCTGTGTCTGGTTAGGATCTACTCACTAGGCAGAGCTGTTGGCAACTACACAGGTGACAGAATTTAAGGAAAGTGGACACATAGAAAGTGGTTTGGACAATATTACTGAAAGTATTTTTTAATGTGGTTTATTCTTACTTACAAAGGTTATACCCTATATACACATGCAGACAAACAGAAAAGAACTCTCTTTTATAATCATGGCACAGAGTCTCAGGGAAATTGCTAGTTCCTGTGACTAAAGTTCTTGAGCCCAAAATAGAACCCCATCTCCTGACTCACTTCTGGCCTGAGAACATGTTGCCTAAAATAAGGTTGATTTTTGGTTTCTGAAAATATGGATTTTTAATTTATTTTATCTTATTTTTTGGTAATACTTCCAGAGTTTGCTAAGCCCTGACTCTATACCTCCATCTTACCCACGTATTCACATTGCTCCTCTGTCCTGTGAGGTGAAACAGTCTTTCATTCCAAGAACACAGACTCACACTCAGAGCTCAGGGCACTGGTACTGAGGTACTGAGGTACTGGGGTACTGGGGTACTGGGGTACTGGGGTACTGAGGTATTGGGGTACTGGGGTACTGAGGTACTGAGGTACTGGGGTACTGAGGTACTGAGGTACTGGGGTACTGAGGTACTGAGGTACTGAGCCTGCAGTAGGAGCTGAGTGCTGAGCTTGACTCTACCCAAGTCCTAAAGCTTTCCCCTCACCAGCAACAAAACACAGCCTCTAGTTAGGAGAATGGCAAGGGACAGGAGAGCTCAGTGGTTAGGAGTACTTGTCCTTCCAGAGAACCTGGAAGGTTCAGTTCCCAGCACCCATGTTGGGTGGCTCACAGTTGCCTGTAAGCCCAGCTCCAGGGAATTGTATGTCCTCTACTGACCTCCATAATACACATAGACAAGACATGGACATCTATGTATGCATGCGTGTGTGTATGCATGCGTGTGTGTGTGTGTGTGTGTGTACGTGCATACACACACATAGACATGGACACACAAATAAAAATAATGAAATAAAAATCCTAAGAGAACAGCAGAACTGGCATTGGGAAATCATGCATTATTTTGTTTTGCATTTTGTGAGCTCTTCTATAGAACCAGCTTTCCCCTGTTTCTAGTGTTCCACTGCTGTCCTATAGAATGACTAGCTATGTTTAGAGTGGTGTTTGCCAGTATTGTAAACATTGAGCAGAGCTGAGTACCTATCTATACATCCAAGGCAAGATTTGCAACAAAATTAGTCTCTGCTGCAAACAAGAGAGTAAGAGAGAGCCAACATTGCAGGATACCGCAGCCTAGTGCATTTGTAAGGAAAATCCAGTGGAAATAGCAAAAGAAGCAAAAAGAACTAAGAAATCCTCAGTGCAGGTGGCAACACACAAGAGACTTTACAGCTTGGGGCTTTTAACAGGACATTTGACCCGTGACTCCAGAGACGCTAATGGGATTCAGCGTTTATAGTCCATTTGGACTCAGACTTCCCTTTACTCTGGTATTGTTCTCAGCCTCAGATTTCTTGCATGAAAAGATAAAGCATGAAAATATCACCAAGTGTATCCTCTGGTTACTGTGTACTTGGGACAGTTCTCACTGCTTGACAGGGATAACCTACACTGTGTGTAGCCGAACAGTGTGGATAGATGTGATTGCTCTGTCTGCGTCTTCAGGGGTGGAGTTGCTAGGCTGAGTGTGAGGTCCTTTGCCTGAGGCCATACAGTTTGTAACATAAATGGGATTTTAACAAGGATTTTAGAAAGTCTCCTCCTATTGGCACATGAGTGGCTTCTTAGAGGTTATCCTGAATAAAAGAAAAATGAAACGGCATAGGGAAGTGGCACCTGACAGAAAGCCACTGGTGCTTTTGAAACCGGAAGAGGAGTCTGATAAACTCCTTTTTAGGAGTATAAGAAATCAAGAGTCTGCTTTATGGAATCCCTGGATATAAATTTCCACTTACTTGGCATGCTTCTGTAATTGTTTTTATTTTCTGTGGATGTGTGGATGTAGATACATGTGAACATTTGTATGCCAGCAGTCAACCTTGGGTGTCTTTGCTCAGTTTCCTTCCATTGTTTTGGTTGAGATGGGGTCTCATAGGCCTGGGACTTGATGATTTGGCTCTTCTGGTTGGCCAGCATGCTCCAGGCATCTACTCATTTCTACTGTCCAGCCCTGGAGTTACAGGCATATATCGGCACACCTAGTTTTTAAATATGGATTCTGAGGATTGAACTCAGGTCTTTATCCTAGACGTCTCCCCAGCACTAACACGTGTGTCTCACTAATTGTCTTTTCTCTTTTTCCCTGGCTTTCTTCTGTCTTTACCATAAACTAAGTCTCTCAGAAAGCCTCTAGGCTCTCTCTCACCACAGGGTGGAGGCTGCTGGCTTTAATTACTCTCTGGACCCATTCCCATCACCCAGGGTTGGGACTTAATGTTTCTCATGGAATGGTCATATTCAAGCATTTGGAGCACACACAGAACATGACATTGCACATTAAAAACAGTGCATACAGGTCATATTAGAAATCATCAAAATGGATCTAGGAGTTCATGTAAAGATCACACTTACTTTTGAAAAGAAAACTGTGGTGGAACTACTTTACACCCATGCTAGAAATTCTGTAAAACATACAGACCATGGAGAAAGAATCACAGTTTACTACACTAATAACTGTAGCCAGCATTTCGTCCTTCTTTTTTTCCAAATACAAGTCCGCCCAGGCCTACAGTTTCATTAAAAAGTCCTCAAGGATTGGAGGGTTACCAGGAGCAATGACAGCAACCTGTAATATTTGGTAGGACTATAGGACCCCACTAATCAATAACTAATCAATAAAAGTCATCCAAAGATGAATACATTCTAAGTCAAATGTAGGCGTTCTCTGCCTAATCTCATAGTTCAGAAACAGCATACTGTGTAGTGTACTGATGGTGTGATTGTGTGCCTGACTGAGAGATGCAGATGTTTGCTGAGGGTAAGATGGTGAGACTGCCAAGTGTTGCAGATCGTTAGGTCTGAGAGCTACCAGTGTTCCAGCTCTGCAGGAAAGTTTTGGCTATTCCAGTGGCCCCCACCTTCATGGTACTGTAAAATTGTCAAGTGGAAGCATTGTAAATTGAGCACTGCCTTGTATATTTTAATATTTAGTTTACATGTGACTTTGTAGTCTATTAAAACATGCTTTTCTCTTATATTAAAAAAACTGCTATAGCATGTAGAATTAAGTAAAGTGGAGAATGGAAAGACAGGGTAGAGGAATCTAACACTATGGGGGAGGGGAATCTAACATTACAGACATCAGAAAAATCCACATGGAAAACCACTACTGTCGAAAATTCTTATACACACACACACACACACACACACACACACACACGGTTGAGATGGGGTCTCACTGGCCCAGAGCTTGCTGGTTTGGCTAAGCTGGTTGGCCAACATGGCCCAGGCATCCACCCATCTCTTCTGTCCAGCCTGGAGTTATAGGTGTATATCACTACACCTAGATTTTAAATATGGGTTCTGAGGATTGAGTATTATTTTTGAGTTATTCATTAGTGGAGTCCTATGGTCCTCCCAAACATTACAGTAGTTGTCACTGCTCCTGGTAACCCTCCAAAACTTGATGGCAAGACCCTATTGCTTAAGATACGACAAACTTAAGTCATGGATTATGAAGGGATCAAGTGGATATTAACTTGGAAGCCAGTACAAGGTGTGTGCATACTAGCAGGAGAGTAAAGTAATAAATACTCTCTTCTACGTATAGACCCAGTGACCTACAAGATTGATTAGCCTGAGAAGATATGTCTCTAGATGCAATGTGGCATTACTTTTATGAACATAAGCACCTACATTCTTAATGAAGTTAAAACCTGATCCTTAAGATGGAACTCATGCCTGGCACCATTAGCAAAGCCAAGAGCCTGTAGCTGTGTAGGTATTAGGTCCTAGAGGAGCACCTACTACTGCTGTTTTCTAAATAGATATGGTACTAAAGTGCTTCCTAAATTCTTACCTTTATATTTAAAGATTAATTGCTACACCTCTAGCCCTTATCATAAGAGCTGCTTTGTTAATTTTTCTTTTTTTAATTTATTCTCCTCTCATACAATACATCCCAACAGCAGTTTTTTTTTTCTTCTTCCACTCCTCTATTATCACCTCCCTTCTCTCCTAGATCCACGCCTCCATTTCACTTCAGAAAAGAGCAGCTTTCCCAGGGATATCAACCAAGCATAACACAACAACATTCAGTAAGACTAGGAACAAACCTTCATATTAAGGCTGGGTAAGCCAAGAGTCCCAGGTGAAAGAGTCAGAAACAGCCCTACTCCTACTACTTGGAGTTCCACAAAAACACCAAGCTAACAACCGTAACATATATACAGAAGGCCTAGCTTGGACCCATGAAGGCTCCATGATTGCCACTTCAATCTCCAGGAGCCCCTATGTAGCCTGCTTAGTTGATTCTGTGGGCCATGTTATACTGGAGTCCTTGGCCCCTGTAGGTTCTAAATTCTACCTCCCTCTCTCCCATGGGGTTCCACTAGCTCTGAGGGGAGGAACCTGATGGAGATCTCCAATTTGGGCTCTCTCTCTCTCTCTCTCTCTCTCTCTCTCTCTCTCTCTCTCTCTCCCTCTCTCTCTCTCCTGCCTAATGTTTACCTGTGGGTCTTTGCATCTGCTCCCATCAGCTGGGGGAACAAAGTCTCATAGAAACTTCTTCTTGCAGAAGATGGTTATTAACACAGAGATCCAAAACTGGCTAAGATGCAGAGAACGAGAAACCAGGAAATGTTCAGCCCTTAAATGGATGATTATATCCTATTTCCACCTTTCAGTGCTCTGAGACTATTGTGGACAAGGGGATAGAACAATTTTTAATATCCAGAGATTGGATCGTAGATGACTGTCGTGAGTGTTTTTATGAATACAATAGGGTTGTTAGACACATGAGCTCACAGTGGCTATGACCATATGCAAAAGAGCATCACAATCTCAAGCATGCCAAAATTCCAGCATGCATGGGGGAGGCAGTTAATCATTCCCACCCCTAGGTTGGAAGATATTGGCAATGTATGGCTGCTAAGAGGAGAGTCAGTTTTCTTCAGGGATGTGAATCCCAAAAGACTACCCATGAGTCAGTGCATTGCCCTGGCTTCCAGCACATACTGGCATTATCACATGGACTCAGAGGGTTAAAACAAAGAGGAGCACATAAAAGTTGGAGAGACTAGAAGTGGGAAGAGTGGGGGAGTAGTTAGAGGAAGGGGGAGGGCTGGAAATAATTAAAACACATTATATGCATGTGTAAAATTCTCAAACAATAAAATACATAAAATATAATCTGAAATCACAAGAAAATATCACACCCAGCACCTATTAGCACGCTAGCCGTCTATGCTTGATCAATACCATGATTTTGCTAGATTGATAGAGTATCAAACTGGCCTCTAAATATATATTTTTGTACCTGTGGACTATGGCAACTCTCAGTCCTCATTAGAGAGGCTTCTCTCTGCAGTGAAAAATGCTCACGTACGCACAGCAACTGTGGTTGCCTGAACATGATCAGGCAATCAACATCCCAACGTGGAACAGAGAGTGGCTCAGGAACCGATCTCGGGGCTGAGGAGCTATTGACAGTTGCTGGTCACTGGGGGAAGGGGGGGATCAGTTTCTTACATTTCTTTACCATATAGGTCAACCATACTCCAGTGGATTGTCTCATACCCACGTGTCTATGAACAGTACAAATTAAACTCAATGGGCTTAAAAAAATAAAGTAAGAAGTGGTGTCAGGGGAGATGGCGGGTGGTCGACTTAGCAGGGAAGAATTGCTATGATAAAATATTTTTATGCATACGTAAAATTGTCAAAGAAATAATAAAAAGTTCTGTTATATTAAAATTTAAATATTCAATGATACATACACAAAGAAAAATGGAACTACAGTACGCTTAAGACTTACATTTTTTGAATGGATTTGAACTCTGCCTTGTATCTTACTCCTTTGACAGTAGAAAAGGGACTTTCTTTTGGAACAATAAGGTGTTTCTCCTGTTGCTTGAGCTCATAGTGACTCAGGTGTCTCCTGCAGTGTACCAGGCAGGCTGAGGTGCTTGGAACATCACTGAAGAGAAAGGCTAAGGGATGGGCGGATGGCAAGCTGAAGCTGTCTAGACTGCAGAGGATGAATGTGCTGGGCACAGCTCAGGTCCCTCTACCCGGGTCCTTTGGGTGGTGTTTGGAGCTGATGCTGCAGTCACAGCCTGCCTGTTGGAGAACAAAGGGGTGTGTAGCAAGCAGCAGGCTCTCTCAGAGGAGTGATGATGAAGGGACCTGTGTGCTCAGAGCTGGACTGAGCAGAAGGGCAAAGGCAATAACTTCGGGTTTCTTTGTGGTAAGAGTTGGGAGTCACCATTCTCTTGGGACACTTGGACTGAAGCATAAGTGACAGAGATGTGGAAATGCTGGACCTGTGTGGTTCTTTGAGGCCTGTGTCTATGGTAGGAGATCTTAAACCTCACTGGAAAATGACAACAATAACAACAACAACAACAACAACAACAAACCAAAAACCAAAATCAGATTGACAGAGTTACAGTAGTTGTAGTTTAATGGGGAAAATGCTGAACTTTCTTTTGACTTTGCCCCATTGTGGTTTTTTTTTTTTTTTTCTTCTGCTTTCTCTGAGCCTGCCAATCACCTGTATATACAGCCTACAGAATGAATACTGGAAAGAATTAAGTCACATTGAATAAAAGTATGAGGAAATGACACCATACCCCATTATTTGTTTGCTCCACAGTTTTCCAAAATGGCTTTCTGGGTGTGTCTCAGACGCCATCCATCCTCCACAGTTGAGTCATCCTCTGGAACTTCTACCAGCATGTTCCCACCTCACTGTGTTCCTTTTCAGTTCCTGGCTGATGTCAGTGCTCAGCTTGGGACCACAGCATCCTAAATGAGGACCATATGGAAATGAGTGGGCTGTTCTGATCTCCATGTGCATAGCTAGACAATTAATTATTCGTGGTAGTTTATATAGGAGCACAGGCATGCATGCACACACATTAGCACACACATGACATCATTTCCAGAAGCATCTGATCTTTGGGATGTCTTGAAACAACGACTTGATGAGTCCATCTGTGTGATTGGAGGTAGTATTTGCGATGTTCCATCAATGACTCACAGACAAACCAGAAGCAAATTTGCATAGTGTCAAAAGACTGAAAATGATAGGGAGGAAGGAAGTGAAGTCAGATTTTGATAGGAGACTTGCCATAAAATTTTAATGTGAATCTAGGTAAACACACTCCTATGAGGATGTTACCTGAACAGAGATCTTTTTTTATCTATGCGCTCACTTTCATGCATCTATTTATCCTGAAGGAAGGGAAGGACTGGAGGAGGGAAGTTAAAGTTGCTTTCTATACTTCCCAGAAAATGGGCAGATAGAATTGGGAACTCCTTGTTAACCTTTTTAGTTTTTGTGTTGCTATTTCCTCCCTCCCTCCCTCCCTCCCTCCCTCCCTCCCTTTCCCCTTTCTCTTTCAGCTTCCCTCCCTTCCTCCCTCCCTCCCTCCCTCCCTCCCTCCCTCCCTCCCTTTCCCCTTTCTCTTTCAGCTCCCCTGCCTCCCTGCCTCTCTTCCTTCCTCAGCAGTAATTAAACATTAGCAAATATGAGATACTATGTCAGGTATTGTACATCAAGGACAAATATGGGTGTGACTTTAAGTTGTGGAGTAGTGTTAATTTGTAGAATGATCATTTCATTGAAAATCAGGGGTGAATTCCGTCTTTATTCATTTGTCCCCTCTATCTGTCTTCCCTGATCCCTGAAAAAAGAGGAAGAAGGAAAGACATTTCTTCACCTTGTTTATAGAAGACAAAATAAAACAAGAACCCTCTGACACTTGAGTTTTCAGTAAGTGTTAGATACAGTGGGCAATCTGTGGACTGGTCTCCAACGCCATTTTCATGAAGCCAAATAACAAGCCATTATATCCAGAGGCGTTCAAGAATCCAGGCTTGGAGACAAGATCCTGGTGTTTCCCATGATGATCAATCAATCAAAATCTAACCAGTTGAAATCACTCTTCAGATGAGAAAAGAGGGTCAATGCCAACTAGTCAAGATCTCCTTTGAGGTCTCCACCCACTCATTCAACATTTTCTTGCTGAGTCATAGGGCCATCTCTGGGTACTGTGTACTCAGTTCATTCCATCCCCTGACACTTAGCTTTCATCTCAGCTCTCAGTCTTCAGACCAATTCATCTCAGTCCTGAGCCCTAGAAACACCTCTTCCTGCCTCAGCTGTTGTTCTCTGCCTTTCATATCACGTTCATTCACAAGCTAAGAATCTCACACTTCCATGATTCTTTCAGAGTGAGACCTTTATGAATGATCAATAACAACAGGAACATGAGAAAGCCAAGGGGCCCATGCCCTGCACAATGTAGTACAGCTTCTGCTAAGACTATGCTTTCCTTCTGTCTGGATTTACCATTCCCATCTGGTGCCTGCTGAAACAGAGTTGGGGAGTCTCAATACTCCCTCAGGAAATTAACCTTTCAAAACAAATTTAGAGAACAAAGCCAGTCATCTTATACTTGAATTTAGGGGTTCTGTAGCAGGATTACAGGGGATCTACTTGATCCACATTTTTTTCTGGTCAGTCATGCATCAACAACAAGAAGACAGTTTTATTCTGTCCCCAGGAGCCTGGATTCCACTCATGAATTCATTCACTGGTTGTATCGTACACAGGATCTGAGATGGATCAGGAGTTTATCAGCATAGTCCCCGAAGTGTTTAAAGACCAATCAGGGGGCCCAGAAAATCAGGAGGAGGGTGTTGGTGGGAAGAAAGATAAAGGTTTGTGAACTGTCTTGTGGGTTCTTGGACCACAGGATACAGAGAGTTCCCACCAAAGACAAATCAGAAAGAGAGGTGGATCCTCTAGTCTGCTTTCTGCTTGTGCTTGAATCCTCTTCACTTCCATGTGGACCAGTTACCACAGGTGGCCAGGGCTGTATCTGTAGTGGCCAGCCCTCAGCGATGCAGAGGGGAGAGTGTGTGGAGACACAGCTGAAAGCAAATGGCCAACCCAAAATGACACAACCATCTGATATCTCCTGTGTCACCTCCTGATCTCAGAGTCATACTCTGTGAAGGCTGTCCCATTGGGCGTTTCAGGTAGATGCGATCATTGGAGTGCGGCTCACATGACAACACTGAGTTGCGGGTTCTATGCTAAGTATCTCACATGTTGGGGTTCTGGGGAGCAGAGGTCTGTTTTGCACAGCTGTACTCTGTTACTCTTCATATATGTCTTTGATAGTGTGGAGAATACTTGCCTTTGTTTAAAACCATGACTAAGTCCAGAGTTGGTTTCTGGCTAAAAACATTGAGCCGCTTTCATGTGCTGATCTAAGATGGCGGTTCTCAACCTTCCTAATGCTGTGATTCTTTAATATGTATGTATTTTGTCCCATTTTCAGTCTCAGAACAATTATGTGCTTTTCTTCACCCAAGAAAGAGCAAACCGCTAATAAGCTGAGTACTCGGTGCTTAGCGACTAAAAAACCACTTCAAATAACACAGCAATAGCATCCTTATAATAATACCCGGCTGTTAATTAGCTGAACTCCCCAAATACGGATTACAGTGGGGGTGGTTTTGAGTGGGCATGATCGTGACATTCTACCCGTTTTACAGGGTGCTCATGCTGTGTCCCTCAAATCAGTTTTTAAAATAAAAATTCAGCAGTATATCAAAGCTCCCTTTCTTACGTGAATGTTACCTCTAAAAGTCAAGTTCCTGCTAATCAAATAGTTCTATAATTAGTGTGGTTTCCCTGATGAGGAAAATACATAGGCACGGGGTATGGTGGATGGAGATGCCTCTGCTTTGGGCCCAGAAGTGGAAAACCATCACTCTCACCAAAACTTTTGACAAGTTAGTTTTAGAGGACTCAAAAATACCATGATACAATTTTTAAAAAAGAAATATGTTTTTATTGAAAAAAGAAAGCCCTCGTCATTCCCAGTGGTGGTGACCTTTGTGTAAGCACAAGCATAGTCAAAAATATCTCAAGCTTTAACATCATGATGTGTTCCCAGAGAAGGGCCTGTGATTATTTTGCTGACAAAGAAGGATTGTGGGCTTGGATGGTGTCTACATTCCCAGTAGAGTGGTGGTCCTCCCTCAAGATGCTCTGGACCTTCTGTGCTTTGTCAGTGTGATTCTATGACACCCTGCACTTGTCAATCAACATTTTTGGGATATTTCAGTGGTTCTGACTTTCAGTGGGACAATTCACACACATGAGTATGAAATTTTATACACACACACACACACACACACACACACATACACACACACACACACACACACACACACACACATATATATATATATATATATATATATATATATATATATATATGTAAGGGAGATACCTGTTTAGGAAAGATGTCTCATATGTAAACTTATAATCAATGTATTTTTCACTGTGAGAGAGAGAAAGAGTGCCATGTATGGTGGCACACACCTGTATTTCCAATGCTTTGAGAAACTAAGGCATGAGGTCAAGGCCAGTCTGAGCTAAGAGGGCACAAGAATGAGACACCAAATACTATAGACTAGGCAAAGTTATTCATGCTTCAGTGCTGAAGGAAGGGGATGAGTGGTAAGTGGTTGGCCAAGAGGGGTTTTGCAAGGAAGTAGTACTAGAGGATCCGGAAGGATGAGGAGGAGTTTTTGGGGGTGGGGGGCATTGGGAAAGAACATTCCAGTAAGGAAGAAAGATGGATAGGCTTGGCTTTGAGATCTAGAGTGTAACTCCTGTGCTAGATGATCTGAACAAGTTAAACTGTCAGAATAAGATGGGGTAGCACAAAGCAACACATCGGGTCACTAGGAAGATCAGAGACAATGCATTTAATGTGACTGGCCCCACACCAAGCACAACCCCTCTCCCTCACTGTTTCAGAGGGGTTCTGTCTATCACTGTGATAAAGAAGCAGCAGGATGGAGCTGTGTGTGGTAAGATGACGAGAGAATGCATATACTCATGCCATAACAAACCAGGAAGCAAAGAACATAGGTAAGAATCAGGGGTGGGCATCATCTTCAAAGCCTGCAGCCAGAGACCTGTTTCCAACAACTTGGCTCTACTTTTTGAAGACTCTGTGGTCTTCTAAATATTATCACTCATGGGGGACCAAGAATTCAAAATATGAGCCCCGGGGAACATCATAGAAGAGTGATATATATGTATATGTATATATCATATATGTGTGTACATATATGTGTGTACATATATGTGTGTATACGTGTATGTATGTGTATATGTGTATATGTGCATATGTGTGTATATGAGGTATATGTATCTCACATATAATAACACACACACACACATACACACACACACACACACACACACACACACACACACACACAGAGAGAGAGAGAGAGAGATGCCAGAAGATAGAAAGATGCGCTGTCTTCTCGGTATGACACATTATCATCATGATCACATGGCAAAGGCAAATACAGTTGCCCTTATTAGGTCTGTGCAAAACTGAACCTGTCAACTGCCAGTCATAGGTTGAGAAGGTGTCCATGAGAACGATTGGTTACTGATGAATTCTGGGGCAGGGTCAGTCATTGACTTTGTTGGATATCCACTAATGAGTCCCCTAGGATCTAATGGATAGTTCTGATCTATCTTTGCATGAAAGTTCATGCAAAGGTCTGGAGTGGGAGGGGAGTAGGCCAAATTAATTTCATGTCTAGAAATTTAAAGTTCAGGGTCTGATGGAGAAAAGTGGAAAGAGGTTAGAAGTAAAGGTGCAGCAGTACACCAGAACATACTGGAAGGCACTAGAAGGCCTTACACTACACCTCCCACTTAGCCTTTTATTGTGGAAGCTGTAAACTTGTCCTTAAAACACATCTAGAAGCAAAGAAGTGAGAGAATTAGAATTTTAGCAAGGGCACTTTCATGGCTGGTGGAGAACAGGCTAGAAGGCAGGGCTCAGGGCCTGAATTCTATCTTCCTACCTTTGCTGAAGGATAGTTGGATTTCTAACCCTCAGTATCTCAGAATGGGACCTAGTTTGGAAGCAGAGTCTTTACAGATATAACTCCTTATAACAAGGTCATGCTGGAGCACAATCGGCCCTGTTACCAAATGATTGGTGTTCTCATACATAGAATTTCTAAGGCAACCATAGACATGGACAAGGAGCATGAAATAGACAGAAAGAGACGAGGGAAGATGGCCGTTGGCCACTCTCAGCAGATCCTCTCCCAAACAGTCCTTGGGGTGAACCAGTCCCAGCACAGTGTCCATGTCAGATCTTTGGCCTCTCAGAATTGTGATACAATTCTCCTCTGATTTCTAAGGCACTGGTTTGTAGCTCAGGATGTGGACATAGGAGACACTACTAAAGAGTCCAAGAGACTAGATACCAGTTGTCAGACACCAGGGTTTGCAATAGAGTGGTGAACGGGACGAAGGGAAAGAGTATGAAAGATAGTTCTGAAGAAGAATCAAGGAGGATCCAATTCACAGACAGTAATGGTAGTTACACTCTAGATTTTAGTCCTGGCTCTTTAGTGCTCAGTGGTGTGAACTTGAAGAATCTTCTCATCTTCTCTGTGCCTCAGGTTTGTCATCAGCAATGTGTCGGCTTCACTAGGTTTCTGCCTACCCAGAGAAGGTGAGACACCATGTCTGGGAGGGGCTGGGAGAGTGTTTCCATGATAGTGTGTTTCTGAATCTACAGCCCAGGGTAAGAGAATTTCATCATCCTCACCAGCACAGTGGGCTGCATCTCGTCTGTTGAGGCCCAAACATCGTGAAAGGGAGAAGGAGACAGTTCCTCTAATTGAATTTCACCTTCTTTTACTGTCCCCTGACATCACAACTCAGGTTCCTGACCTTTGGATCGAAACAGACTTTTCCTGTCAGCTCCCTCGACTCGACTCAGACTGAATTACATCACCAGCTTTCCTGGCCATTCACCTCAAGGGTGGAAATTGTGAGATTTCCCAGTCTTCTATCACATGAGCCAGCTCTCACAATAATCTGTCTAGATAGATACAGATGTACATTGGTTTTTGTTGTTTGAAGAACACTGGCTGGCTAATGTGTGTACTAGTAGTTCATTGGGTTGTAACAGACAAGAGAAAGAATGTTTAAAACCACAGATACTTCATCTGATGGTATTGCTAATTATATGAAACACGAACTTCATGTTTTTAAGTATGTGAGTTATACGAAAAGGAATCAATAGTAATTAATATTTCTCACTTGACCATCAGGTAAGACATTATTCTGGGAGAGAAGAAACACCAGAGAGAAATGGCTTTGAGAGGCAATATGATAAATTCAGTCTTCATTACATTTAAAATATCCAAATAACATTATACATGATCAAAAATACACTGGCATGTCTTTTATGCTCATTTTAATAAAGCTTGTTTTATAATTTTAAGCCAACATCAAGTTTTAGAGTATTCATTAAGGAAGATGTTTCATGGAAAGTGAAGCAAGGACCACAGTGTTATTAAGAGTAGAGAAACACACACACACACACACACACACACACACACACACACTCTCTCTCACACACAATCCCACTTGTTTAAAACTGTTTCCTTTAAAAAAAATTCTATATTGATTTTATTGATGGTTGCAGTGGAAATAGAGGTATTGATTTATGACAAGTTGACCAACAATTATTTGTTAATTAACCTAGGGCTGTCACCTTCTATTTGCCCCTCTCTTGGGTGAGTGCTCTCAGATATGACAGTCTAGAGTTGAGAAATGAAGTCATTTCAAATGAAACAATTATCTGTCACAGTATTACAACAGGTAAAATCCAGATACCTTGTTAAATTTGCATTTCAGATGAGCAAAGAATATTATATAAAATTCAAACCTTCCTGGAGTCCTATGTCTTTATCAACTTCATCAACTCTACCTATGGAATGAGCTTGCCTGACACTATTTGAAATGAGGAACACATGTACTATGAGGAACATGTATCCTATGGGATACTATGTCTGGAATTTTTTTTAACATGGGTTCTGGGATCAAATTCAGAGCTCCCTGTTTGTGCCAGTGGAGACATTGCTCCAGCCTGGGCTTTATTTTCTTGGAGCGTCTTCATTCCACATCCCTTCATGAACTGTGCCAAGTGGGGTTCACACCATCATTCTCCCACGGCCTTCTTCTCCAAGGTCTCCAGAGTCTCTCACCTTGCCAGAATCATGGTCTGCTGTGGCCTTTTGTTTGCTTTGTCTCTTTCCCCTATTTTTTGAATCAACTTTCCCACATGTATCTCATCAATTACGTTCCCTGAGACTAATGACTTGCGGTAGCTGACTAATGTCCTCCCGGAACTCTTTATCTCAACAGTACTTGCTAGTTTGGAAGCTTACAGTGCAAGAGGGAGCTGGTGGTGCTTGGTTTGGTAGGGTTTTGTGCCAAGTAGTTGAGCATTGGTGACAGTGTTTTCATTTGTTTGTTTGTTTTAAGTGAGATGGGAAAGTATTGGTTAATCTGATAAACTGCATATGAGGAAGTTACTTAAAGAATTTCCCAGGGATCAGCAGGATGGCTCAGCAGATAAAGGTGCTTACCTCACAAGCCCGGTGACCTGGGTTTGATCCTGGAGCCCATGTATAGGAAAAGAAAGAACTGACTAATTGTCCTGTGGCCTCTACACAGGCATCATGCCACACACGCCCCTAAACATCATGCTCCCCAATAATAAGAAATAAATAAAAGAAATTGCAAATGTGCAACTGCATGCTCCATAGAATAAGTAGTAAAACCCTAGCTCCCATCTCTGAGATGTAGTATATAGGGTGGACTGGAGATCAAGACAGCAGGAGTCAATCTGAGTAAACATTTTCTGATGAGTGGTATTTTAAAAAAAGAAAATATAAACCAAAATCTATTTTGGTCAAGTTCAAAGTCAACATTTTGTCTGAAAATGTGCTCTCGTATGTAATAACTGTGTTTGGCAGGAAGGAGTGTTCCCTGGGGTTGAGAGCATCAGATGGTAAAGACAGGCCTGTCAAGCCAAGAGCAGGGCTGGGTTCCTGTTTGGGAGGGCCCTGGTGTATGTACCAACAGAGCATCCTTAAATGACAGTGTCATCAACACAAGCCAAGTAGATAATGACCATCCATCCATGTCTGGTGTTAGACAAATTAAAGCCTTCACCATTGTCTTTTAAGTCAACAAACATTTATTGATGGCTTGTTCCGAACATGGCCTCATGCTTCTGCTGGGGATGCGAAGATGAGAATGTGATTTTCCAGCTCAGACAGCAAGGTTGGTAACTTACCACCAAGCAACATATAGAGCAAATTCTACAAATTTCTCTTCTGTAACTATAGTTGAATATAGTACGTGTTTCTCACTTTCCACAGGAGTGGATGATGCTTCATCTTTCATAATGACTTTTCTACTTGAGAGTTCCATGTAAGGCAGTGATTTGTTCTGCGATAGTATAGCTCTAGGAACTTTTGTTTGTGGGCCCACTTTCAGCGTCAGTAAAACATTGATTTGAAGTATTTTGCTTTTCAAATACCTCATGGTACCTCAGGTTTCTCATGAAAGGGTGCATGCTGGGGGACCTAGAGGCTGCAGAATTCCCTGTGAGTTTTGTCTCTCTAATTGTTGTTTCTCCCTTTTTAGCCAGTTAATTCCAACTCTGTCCACCTTTAAGATATTAGAAAACTTCTAAATGATGACCTTCTCTCACATTAGCTCAGAACCCACTGTGGAACACTGGCATTTCACCGTGTGCTTTTAGTCATTAGCTTTGATGTGAGTTGTAACCTTACACATGTGATTGTTCAGACCCGTTACTCAGTCACTACTGACTTAAACGTCACAGTGCAGGATCTTTGATAATCATCATACATCCCTTGCCCAGTGCTGGGCCCTGAATAGAAGTATAAATTCCTGCCTGAAGTGTTTATTTTCCTGAGCTAACTCTTTTGAGAGGTGGTTTAGTACAAGTAGCTGGATGGAGGAAAACAGACAGGTGAATCTGTGTTCTCTCAGTCCACACTGCCCTTTCTGTGTCCTAAACTAGTTTCTCCACCACTCTGATGAAGAACAAACCTGGGAACTAATAAGCATGTCATTTATACTTGCCTACACTAAATCAAGTTTCCCACACTGCATTGGCCTTTCCAAGACAAAGATGCCATTTCAATAAGTCCTAAACTGCAGCATCCTGAGCCCCCTGAGCCTCCCAAACCCAACGGTTAGTCACCTTTTCTCTGTTGCTTGAAGTTTCTCAAGTTTCTTGATTGTACTTTTTTTTAAAGGTGTGATTGATTGTGCCCACACACAGCATTCCCACAGCATCTGCACTGGACTTATAGAGCAAACCAATTTCAAGATGTTTACCTTTTTATGTTATCAGAAAATTCAGCAGATACCCCTAGGGACTAAAAACAATGGTGGCTTGTAGGATGTGTTTCTCTGCCCAGAGCCAGTCACTTACTCTCATGGTATTTATTATAAAATATGAGACCTTGTACAAAGCTGGTCTTCTTGTACAGAACAGCAAGGTTTCCAGGCCTCTGTTTACCTCGTTTGCTCAGCTTCAACTTGAAGCTTTCAGAATGAGCAGAATTGGGACTTTTGGAGGATTATGAATATGTTAAGTGGGGTTGGAGTCATGAATGATTTGTCAAAAATTGTCACTTTGGAAAAACTAAGCTGAGTAAAGGCTTCTCTTGCTCTTTTTGCTCATGAAAAAAAATTATCTCTGGTCTCATGCTGATCCATGGAGATGTCTGTCTTCATGTTGTTCAAGATTAGGCTGTAGTTGGAACATGGTTCTGGACAGTCTTATCCCCATGGACCAAGGCATTCGTTGTGATTATCCGAAGTCAAAGTTTGTCTGTTGCTAAACATTTTTAACTATTTGGACAATCATAAGGAGGACCAGGAGTTCTAGGTTAGCCTCTGCTACATAATAAATTTGAGACAGCCTGGACTACAAAAGACTCTGTCTTACAATAATAGAAAAAACACCCTCTGCCTGTCCCCAAATCAACATGATGAAATCACCTTTTAAACTTGGGTTTTAACTCATTTGAAACTCGTGACTTTTAACTCTCTCTGCCATTTGATAACCCGTACAACAGGCTGAGCTGAAGTCATACAGCAAAGGTCAGCGCTGAGTTCTTGCTTCTGCCTTGTACATCTTGGGGTGCTGGGACCCCAGAGCTTTCTGAGTCTCCAGAGGGTAGGAGGAAAGAGTTCTTGGCTCAGAGACCAACAATGAATCCAGTGCTCTGAGAACAATCTCTCTCTTATTTATAAAAACCACAGCCTATTGACAGGTTCCTGACAGCATGGTTCAAATATACCAGAGTTGTCTAAGAACCCCGAGGCAAGGCTGGGTGTTCCATGCAGGCTGCTGTATCTGCTAGAGGCTTGCTGAACCTCTGGAGAGTGTCTCTCCTTGAATGGTTTATATAAGATTGAGTGGTTTAGATTAAGCTTATTCATTTGTGTGTACTGGGGATTGAACCCATTGCTCTGTGCATCTTCAGTTCTCTGTCACTGAGCTCTGGCCTAAGCCCCTGCTTTCTTAAATTATATTACTACACACTGTATTAATCAGCTTCAAAAGTAAGTGGTTTCCCTGACTGTTTGTTTCAAGTATTTCCTGTCAGAATAATTCGGTGAAAACATGTTGGCATTTCTCTTAATATTTTAAATGATACAAAATAAAATCAATAATTCATTAGTTAATAATTTATTAATTAATGCATCTGAGCAAGGCAGAGTTGAACACAGTATAAAAGATTTTGGTGCTTTAAAAGCTATATTTTTTTCCAGATTTTTTTCCTTAAATTTTTAGTTGACATAAAATTGTAACTATGTATCAGAAACGTGTGTTAATGCAGGTATGCATTTCACAGTGTTCAGATTTGGGTAATATAGCTTTTTCTATCTTTTAAAACTGGAGTCCACTAACTTATTTTATTTCATTTTTTTAACATTTGTTATTTCATTATAGTAGAAACATTAAGACTCTTCTTTCAGCTTAAAACAAAGTGTCTCATGTGCACGAGAAGCTCACTGGGTAAAGACCTAGTAAGGATGAAGACATGGGGAGGCCCTGCTGTTCTAAATGAACTCTCATGTTCTGCACCACAGGGCTAGATGTCCAAGCCACTTCCAGTGTAGATGGAAGGCTTAGAAGATGGCAGATTCTTTCCAAAGGAGTCTCTCCTCTCTTTTTTGGTTCTCCAGTGAATGGTTGTTGGTAGTGGGGTTTTGTACTGCCAATGTTTAGGGCCCAGTGCATACTAAGCAGGTGCCCTTTCCACAGAGCTGTATTCCAGTCGGATCCTAGTTGTTTAGATAGAGATTTTTTTATTGCCTTTTGAGACAGGGTCTCACTGTGATCCAGGCTGGCCTTGAACTCACTGTAGTACTCCTCTGTCTTCTCTGCAGAACCACTGTCAGTCTCCTAACTGCTAGGATTATAGATATGAGCCACGGCTTCCAGCATCTTGACCCTAGTGTGTGTATACTGTATATATTTATATGCATGTATATATACACACATAAACATGTATATATATTTATATATGTATATGTACATATATATGTTTATACAAGTATCTAATTTACTTTGAACACTTGATCCTTTATGTTTAAAAGACTAACGTGGATTTAAAAAGAGAAAAGTTTAAGCTTGACTTAACATTTCAATGAAGTCATAGCATTTAGCTCCTTGTACCTGTTTTGTAATTTGGAGCTGGCAATAGCATACAAAGAAATTCCAAAGAAGTAAAATGTGTCTCAAGTTAGGTATTCTTGGTTCTGCAGATGTAAAACAATTTTACCATCTTTCTATAAATTAGTCTCCAAGTTCGTCTCCATGAAGAGTGGTTATCCAGATATTTATTTTGTTTGAATATAAGTAGTTCTTGCTTGTATTTTTAAAACTCGTTTGCTTTTGGCTGTAATAGTAGCGTTAAAATGTGGTTGATTTTATGCCATCAAAGCTCCATGATTTCATTCACTGCTGCTCACAGGGCAAAGAATCTGGAACTGATGCTTTAACTATCCCAATAAGATAGTTAAAAACTGTACTTTCCTCTTAGAACTGCTCCTCAAGGCTCCTTGGGTGCAGTCTGCTGCAGTCTTACATACACCTCTGTGCTTCTGTGATATTGCTGACAGTTTTCAGTGTCTATCATTGGAGACTAGAGATGAGCATCCAGCGTCCTATGGTCAGAGGCCAGGAATATTTGTAAACAACTTCCAATGCCCAGGACACCCTGAGCGCAGTCACCCCAGAATATCCTTCACGCGGAGGTTCAGAAGCCTGGCATAAACTCGGGCAAACGGGTTGTGAAGATATGCCATTCAGACACCCGCAACAACTCTTGGACTCGAAACACCCAAAGAGCTAAGTTTAGTAGCAGAATTTCATAAAAGGGTCTAAACCTGGCCTCTGAGAGAACACAAGCCCAGCATTATTCATATAATACTGGGAATGTCAGAGATAAGGCTGGGCACCCCTCTTCCCCTTGTCTAATCACCTCAGCCATTGGGTAGGCTTCTTGCTAATGGAAGCAAAGCAAAATTCTGTCGTGAAAATATTGGATATTCCAATTAATAAATTCCAAATAAAAGTGGAATTAAGCTAAAAGTGATAAAGAGCCCTCGAGTGGCTTGTTGATTAGAAACTACTGCGGCTCCTCGTCTGGGCTGCAGCGCCAAGCAGGCAGCAGCTGCTGATAATTTGGTGCAAGTAATTGTAGAGCCAATAAGTTGAAGAAGTGCTTATTAAAAGAAACGGCTTTCCTATCTGCGTGTAAGTTCAATTGAGTAATGCACTCTACATGCGGTCTGACACTGGGTAAATTATACACCTGATTTAAAAACACTCCATCCAGAAGAGCTCCTATTTTGCTCATCCATAAAATTTTTACTTTCTCCATCGCTACTTGCACCAATGTAGGCATAATATCTATCAAATTAGGCTTGGAGAACGCCTCAGCCTGGCACCCTGCAGGCTGCAAACATGTGCTTAATATCACTGCAGTGCTTTTAACCCCGTGAGTGCCTGGGCTTAGCCCACACAGGCACAAGGAATGTGCTGCTCTTCCCTACACCTCCCCAGGAACACATCCAGGATAGAGGGTGGGCTGAATCACGAGGTAGAGAATAGGTGCTGGAGAGTGAGAGAGCTCAAGTGAAATGAAGTGTCTGGACCACTGTCTCCTAATTCTTAGAAACGCATGTGAAATGCAAACTTTGAGAAGCAGATCATTCTGGGTTAACTAAGATGCTATGGAAGGTGAGGTACAGCATACAGTAACAGCTTGTTCTGGGGAACTCTTAGGAAGGTGACCATGGGATGTGTTTTACTTAAGTATGTGAATATCCAGATGACTAATTAATTCTAATAAACAGTCCCTTCCTTCTATCCGACGAGTGTCAAGCGGTACATACACCAGATGGGAAACATACAGCGGGCAATACGTATGTTTCCTTGCAACCCAAAGCATTAAGCAAAAGGATCAAGCTTTCTGCAGACCACCAAAATAGGATGGAAAACCATGAGCACTCAAAAGATGTTTGTTCTCAATCACTCATTTATTCATTTGGGAAGATAGTGCTTGACCCAGAGACTGCCCACTGCCACACAGCCCACTCTCCACCCAGCGGTGCTGCCCTGTTGTAGAGCCAGGAACACCTGTACATACACATACATGTGCCCTCAGGCTGCGGCTGCAGGGGCATCTTCTCTTCCTCTTATTTTAGGATTCTGTGTATAGCCTGTTTTACAGAGTGTCAATGGGGGAAAGTACACTTACCAGAGAATTTTGTTCTTTATTTATTCTTGATCTAGAGGGACACCCTGATGTCAATTTAGCTCACTGTGGAGTGCTGTGAACACTGGTGTTTTGTTGGCTGACATTTTGTTATGAATGCTCTATACCCCGCAAGTCAGTCTCATGCAATTGGTTACTGGGACATCAGCCCCCAAAGATAGCGCTCTGCTCTCTAGTACTGATAAGCTAGGTTGTAGGGCAGTGCTTCTCAACCTTCCTAATGCTGCAACCCTTTAATGCAGTTCCTCAGGTTGTGGTGAGGAAAATTATTTTCATTTCTACTTCATAACTATAACTTTGCTACTGTTATGAATTATGATGTAAATATCTGTGTTTTCTGGTGGTCTTAGGTGGCCTTGTGAAAGGATCATTTGACCCCCCAAAGGGATTGTGACCCACAGGTTGAGAACTGCTGTTCTAGGGTCAACTAGATTCCAGCAGCTAGAATAAATATGAGAAAGGAGAAAGAAAAGGAGAACAGGGGGAAGGGCGGGATGAATGAGAAGTGAAAATGGAGAGAAAGGGGAGAGAGGAAACGTGACCGAGGAATGATCTAGAGTAAGAAACAAATATAAACACAAGAGGGCCATGAGAAACCAGGAAACCAGAATTATAGGAGGAGCAGGTCCACAGAGGCATCAAGACCTAGAGATGGATTGTCCCTGGGAAATGGACCCCTGGCAGAAGGGGCAAGGAGCCACATTGCATGAGGTTTGTGGAATGAATGAATCCTTGGCAGAGAGGCAAGTATTGAGTGCAGGGTTTCTTCCATAGAGCTTGACAAGAGGGTAGAAGCTGAAGAGTTGTCTCTGGGAAGAGAGAATCTTGATGTAGGCACAATGAAAAGGGGAGATTTGCCCCTGACTTTGCTGCCATCACTGTGAGCAAGTTAGCCTCGCTGTCCCTGCCTCGGGTTGTTATAAGAGGGCATCCACAGCCATACCTGAGAGGAACCAGCACTTCCGTGTGCTCCATAAATGACAAGGGCAGTTATTCTAGACAAGAGATATTCAGATTCTATGCTGAAACTTTCTCTATATTTTTTGAACTTCTTGCAAAGTGCATTTAAGATCCAAATTACTTAGCGCCTGCAGTGAGTAAAATTGCTATATCCACCAGCACAAAGTGTTCTGACAGTCCTATTCCTAGTACAGCAAGGTAAATGACAGGATTCTGTGAAGAACTTAAAGGAATTTACTGACCAAACGGCAAACTTATTTCTGCTACATCTTTGTGGAGTATGGCAGATCTTACCCCGAGTTCATCCCAGAATACCTGGAGCCAGCCTGGGCTTACCTTTCTCTGAGTCTAACCTGCCTTCTACCCAACTCTTCCTCTATATGCTTGGGAAGTTAATCTGTAGAATCTGTCTACATTCTTCTTATTCTGCTTCTCAGGTGACTTGAGGTTAGGAAGAGAAGGGCAAATGTAGTGAAGGCTTTGGATGGCTTTCTCCTTGGGCGTTAGTTGAGGCATCATTGCTTATTAACTGGATGGGGAGTGCTGCTTGCCCTCGAAGGCAGTGCCTGAGCTTTCTTGCTTCTTCCTTTTTCCATTCAGATATATCTTTCAATTTTGAGGATTGCAGAATTATTTTTAAACTCGATATAGAAAATAGATATATAGTAAAGTATTTAAGAAATAGGTTTATGCACACACACACACACACACACACACACACACACACACACACACCCCACAGATACTTTTCTCAGAATACCAACTCACCCATCTGGTTTACTTTTCTTTCTCTTGTGTGAGGAAAGAGGATGCTAAACAAGTATTTCTTAATTTTAAACTGCATTTTGGTAAGGAACCCTGATGCTCACCTGTGATGGTGAGCATCAGCAAGCAAGTGTTCATACCATGCTTGTGACAAGATGCCTAGTAGACTCTCCCAGAGTTCACTTGAATGGCTCAGTAGAGAGTGTAAGGGAATTCTGGTCTACTCTTTTGTTTGACAACAGGAACCTGGACACGATGTGCCTGATAGCCATATGGTGCTAACCACGGGGCAGTACTTTCTGCATAAGAATCTCGGGTCTACTCTTATAGCAGCTTAAGATGTTCTCTTTCAAATTTTGGTTTTCTGTCCATCATTTCCCAAGTCTGATCCTTTGAGAGTTGCAGCTACTGCTCCCAAATGCCTCTGCTGTGCTCCTTTTTCACTTTGGTTTGTATGTGTTGCTACTGTTTTGTTCTATTTTCTTAGGCTGGCCTTGGACTCTGTGTCCTTTGGCCTTAGCAGCTCAAGTGCTAGGATCACAGGCATGTGCCACCATGCACAGTAACGTATTTATGTTCTGTTTTATTTTAAATAACCAGTATCTACAAGGCAATACAACTCATTCCCAACCATTTCAAATTACTCAACTTAGCAGCTTCTTTGGTCTCAATAGTCTCATCTGTAGATAGTAGACAGCAGGGCTTTCATGTCACTAAACAAAGCTACAGGATTAATCTAATAAGAACTTCATGCTCCATATAGAATTAAAGCTGTTAGCCGGATGATCAGTGTGAATCTCAGTATTAATAATAATAAAGTAGAATGATAAAAAGCTAGTTAAAAACCTGAGAGAAGAATGGGCCTTAATGTATTTCCCTCCAGTTAAACAGGACTGAGAGAGGATCAGAGGAAGGAAGAAGACAGGACTTGATGGCACTGGAGGTGGGGACAGTCTGGGCAGGCAGACACTCAAGCCTGCTACAAGGAAGGAGTCTCAGAAGTATCTGCAGTATTTTAGCCACCTTAAAAAAAAAAATTAATTCTTTGTGACTTATTTCCTAAGTTTGGTAAGAAGGACTTGTTACAGTTATTTAAAAGAAAACATGCTATAAACAGACTTCAGGAAACCAGAGAGGTCGAGAGAGAAGACAGAGCTCATCTGAGGGTCAAAACACCTTACATTTATTGGACTTTCAGGATCTGGTTCTGTGATACGGACTCTGTATGATTCATTTTAACTAGTTCACTTAACAATCCCGAGGTGTCATAATTATCCTGTTTATAGACTAGAAACCTGAAAGCAAGCCTGAGCAAGACTGAAATTATCCCCAACTCTTAGACCTGGCTGTAGAGCATCTCCAGGTGTTTCAAAGACTCCTTGCTCCTACCCCTTAGCTAAGTTGACCTCTGAGACTAAGTGAACAGCTTCCCACCTCAGAAGTGTCTGTCAGGAACTATTGACCTGAGTTAATGAAAGCAAATACAAAGAGTTCAAAATAGCCCGCCACACTAACTCACTAACCAAGCCAACTGTCATGGCCCTGCCATCACCTTGCTGCCTTCAAATGCCATCTTGCATGCTGGTTGCTCTTGTCAGCTACATTTGTCTTCCCACATGGAAGTGTACCCCTGGGTTCCCCAGGGAATCCTGGAAGAGCCAGAGCTGACTTAGCCTTATACCTCACCTTTCCTCTACCCTTCATTAAGAATATGTGCAAATTCAAGATGGAATGAACATTACTATTTAAAGTAAATACTAAATACCAGGTCTCAGTGTTTGCCTTCATACCTAGTGGTTATTAGTGACTTTAATTGTTGCAGTTACCAAATATTTGACAAGAACTGACTTACTGGGAGGAGCGCTTTTTTTTTTTTTTTTCTTGGCTCACAGTTTGGAGAAAACCAGTTCTTTATTGAAGGGAAGACATGGCACCTCCGAAGGCCAACTCATACTTATGTTTACAGAGAGCCAATAGGAAATAGATCCAGGCTGTAAAACCTCAAGCCTGGATCCCAGTAACCCACTTACTCCAGGTAGACACCACCTCATGAAGGTCCTACAACCATCCAAAACAGATCCCCCTACTTCGGACCAAATGTCTAAACATATGAGCCCTTGGGGAAATAGTTCTCATTAAAACCACACCACTATGCATTACTAAAAGTCTCTTAGGACCCTTCCCTAGAAAGTGATCCTTGTGAAGAGTCTCTGGCTCTGAGCACGGCCCCATGCTCATCTCCATTTTGAGATCTGCTGGGAACTCACAAAACAACCCATCACTGCCCTAGTCTCAAAAAAGAATTTCCTAGGAGTAATTTTCTCTCATGTAAAAGTCTGAAAATTAATATTAGAAGACAGAACAAGTCACAGCAAAACTTGAAGAGATGGGCTTGAAATTAGACAACGACGAGAGTAGGGGCATTGCCAGGCGGCAGAGCTAGTGTTTCCAGCTTGTTCCTATTAGTGTGGCTCACAGTCGAGGGTCTTCCTGCACAGGCTGAGATGCCCCAGGGACCACAGCAGCCTAAGGCTGTTATGAGTGGCATCTCCAGGTTTCTATTCTACCTTTATTCTTACTGACTTGCCATTTCTTGATCTGTGCCTGGCCCATATAGTTCCAGAGACTGCCATGCTCACGGATCCTCAGGTCAGGGAGGCAGGAAGGGAAAGCAGCTCAGAACTCAGCAGCAGACGCAGATAATCAAAAGAGCTAGCTCCCTCCACCTTTATTGACAACAATAAGACATATTTCTTTATATAGTTTCTTTTTCCATGAATTTGTTTATTTATTTGCATCCTGGTTGAAGTTCCTCCCAAGCCCCTGTTCTCACAGTCCTAGAAAAGAAATTATTGAATACTTAGATCTTTACAGCACCCTAAACAGTATACTTAGCTCTTTACAGGAGTACCCTGAACAGTGTACTTAACCTTTTTAAGAAGCACCCTAAGCATTTTGCTTAGCCTTTTACAGGCACACTCTAAGTGTATACTTAACTCTTTACAGGGTACCCTAAGCAGTGTACTTAGCTCTTTACAGGAGTACCTTGGTACTAAACGTTGTACTAGGCCCTTGGCAGGAACACTCTGGTACTTAGCTCTGTACTGACCCCTTGATGTAACGAAGTTGGAGTTTTTCCTATTTGTTTGAACCCAGAAGCAGTGGTCTTAAAGGCAAAGCGGCCCTCTGTAGTCAAGCAGCTGGAAGGAGAGGTTGGGAATTTTTCTCCAGGTCTGATGCCCTAACCATAAATCTGTATTTGGTATCATGGTACTAGTTGCAAAGGTCATAGCTATGCTCAAAACTCAGGATTTTTTTCCCCCAAAGTCTTCTTAGCATGGCCAAGCCATATGCAGTGTGCACATAGTGAAAGGCTCTGGAGGATGATTTGGGTCCTGGCTCACTGCAGCTATGGGACCCAAGGCTTTCCAGATCACTCCTCATCGGTGTGGATGAAGGAGCCCTTCCTCTGCCTACCCCACTGGGATACTAGAAGACTCAATTGCAATATGTATGATGTGAAGTGTCATGGTGTTTGCTCTTCAGCACTTTTGTCGTGTGCTTGTTAAAGGTATGGAGATGGCTTAAATTCTTATCAAGCCTATATTGTTGACCCATACTGTGTACCATCTTCCCACATGGCCTAAAGATCCTGAACTATGCAGTGAATGACGATCACATGCTCTATTTGTGGCCTCTGTTTTACAAGAGTCCCCTCTTACACTTTATAACCAGAGTTACATATGGGAAGTTAGCCCTTGGGAGGGTTCCTAAAATGATGCAGTGCTGAACAATGAAGAGCAGACAGGAGATCCACATGGCTTTCCATGAAGGTCTCACTGCGTATTTAGCTGAGTAATAGACGGGAAATTTGGTACCTTTGAATCCCAGGGACTTTGAAGGCAGAAGTCAGGCAAGCAGCTGCAACAGAACAGACGAGTGGGACTGATTTGCTTGTTCTTTTTTTTTTTTTTCAAAAAATGACATCACCTTTTATAAAGAAAGAAATTATAAATTTGAACATAACTTCTGAAAGTTCCCTATGTTTAATTTTGTGCTATTAAAGATACTTTTCAGCAGTGTGACAACACAGAATGATCAGACCCTTGACCCTGGCTCACAACTTTGGTAACAGCAAAGCTGGTCATATGGTGTAGATGAAAGGGAACAGTGAGTAAGTGTGTGTAACATGACAGTGCTATGCTAGTCATTTATGCTGGACCATCTGCTTCTTTAGAACAGCAATTAGGTGTCACTATTGTCTGGTTACTGTGTACAGGAAGGCTGGGGCTCAGAAAAAATGACCAATGTGTGCAAAGTCACACAGCTAGTAAGAGTAGGCCTAGCCCAGGCTTGTTCAAAACATTTCTCTCTAGACTCTCATAAAATGATAAGGACCTTCCTCACAAGAGGGGCTAAGAGTGTACCCCTGGCTTCCTTGTCTCTGTCATCTGCCTCAGTTTGCCACTCAGAGCTCATAGGTCAAGACCTGAAGCTGGAGGGATGATACAGAGGTTACGAACACTGGACTCGAGTTTGGTGGCTCCAGCACCCATCCTGGACTGGCCACAACCTCCTGTCTGTTCAGATCCAGGAGATATGATGCCCACTTCTGGCCTCCTCAGGAACCCATACTTATGTGCACATCCACTCACAAACACACACACAAACACACACACACACACACACACACACACACACACACACACACGTAATAGAGTAAAAACAAAATCTTTTAAAGAAAGTCATCTGATTATTGAGAAGCAGTTATCTTTTTCTACTTTCAATGATTTTGGGGGTCAGGTATTAGACATTTTTTGGGTACTTGGTATACACTAGATACAAGGTTCTGATAAAGGACAAGCACGAGAAGGTCTCCCATGGAGCTCAGAGTCTAGTGGTGAGCTGAGGCTCAGAGTGGTAACTGTGGAAGAAACAGGTCCATGGAAAGCCAGTCCTGCAAGGCAGGACTGCACACAGAAACATAGTATAGTCTCTTCACAGAGAGCTTAAGGAGGTTTTCCATTTCACTAAGACCAAACTCATTTTTCAATGAACTCATCTATTTCCTGATAGCTTTTTCTGTACTTGCCCCCAAAACCATGAGGTGCACTGTCAATCTGCTGGGACACAGTGACTTTGTAGACAGCTTATCAACTCTATTTTTAATGGAGAGATGGCTGTGAAAAATTGGGAGGAAGGAGAAGAGGTTTATGCTACCCTTTTTTAGGAGAGGGGGATTTGCCAGAGAACCAGCCTATTGTTACTGTATATTTTGTATTTTCTCTACATTCTATCAATGAGTTTGTATATACTGGACCCAAACCAAATTTAGTAAGACACAATAAAAATTGCAGTTATGTGTGTACAGGGGCAAACCTGGGTAGCGTAACAACTCAGGAGAGTTCTAAGAACTGTACCGTTAGGTAGTGTAGCGTGGAACATGCTCACAAATCATGGTGCTCACCAGCCATTCACTCTAAATGGCCTCTTTAGAGATGCAGTAAGTTAGAGATGTGTGAGGTGTTGCTGGCTTCCAGGTGACATTTTGGATGTATAGATACAGAGACTATAAAACAATAATAAAATGTATGGAAAATAAACAACCAATAGCACAGCTGCTTAGTGTTGGTACCAAACACTGCTTTACTGTGCAGAACCATGTGTGAAGCTCTCTGTGTCTGTCTAGCACCCAGGCTTGTATAATCTGCATTATGAAGGGCACATGACTAAGGCACCACAGTAGGAATTCTTCAGTGCCACTGTCATTTGTCACATATGCGGTCTACCATTCATGGAAACATCCTGGATCAGCTAGTAACTAGACCCACGCGAGAGCTTTACATAAAAATTGATTGATGAGGTATCAAGGCTTTTACTAGAACGCATGGGAAAATGCTTTCCAAACAAAGCCTAAATTATTTGTTGAACTTGACCGTAGTATTCAAATTTCTATTTCTAAACTAATTTAGTATTAAGTTGGGAAGACAGCTGAGTTTTTAGCCACAAAACTTTTTTTTTTCACTAAGCATTGGCCTGGAGAGATGGCTCAGTGATTAAGAGCATTTGCTGCTTTTGCAGAAGATCTGAGTTCAGTTATCATCCATATCAGGCAGCTTAGAACCACTTGTAACTTTGGGGGTGGGGTCTGGTGCCCATTTCTAACCTTTATGTTCAGCAGGTATGCATGCAGTACATATACATATTTGTAGATGCCCACAAATGCACAATAGATAGACAGATAGATAGATAGATAGATAGATAGATAGATAGATTTCTTTTCATAAAAAGCTGACCATGGCAGTATGCACTTTAGATAGATAGGTAGGTAGATAGATAGATAGGTGGCAGATTGATTGATTTTTTTCATAAAAAGATGATCATGGCAGTGTGCACTTTTAATCCTACCACTGAGGAGTCAGAGATAGGAGGAACCCTGGGACTCTCACTGTTTAGTCTTCTTAATCTACTTGACTAGCTCCAGGCCAATGAGAGACCTTGTCTCAGAGAAGAAGGTTGGCAGCACATAAGGAATGACAGCTTAGATTTACCTGTGGCTTACACACACACACACACACACACACACACACACACACACACACTACATGTATTAAGTACCAAGAATTCAATTTGGAATTGCTCTAAACAGCATGATTACTATATAGCTGTCCCTGTGTCTGGATGGTACCTATCTCCAAAGGCATCATCTCGCTCTCGTCCCTACCTAGAAGATGAGCAAACCCAGCAGAGCCTCACCCAGTCCAAGCCATGCTCACCACCAGATCTGGAGGACACCAGAGCCTGGATACTTCCGTGCTCCTCTTGGCCACCAACCATGAAGTATTGTACAATATCAATTTGTTGCTTTTCTTGGGTGGTAACTCCCCATTTTCTGTCCCCAAGAGCCTCACAGAAGTTTTCTGAAGGGCAGTTTCCTCCATGTTACTGTTTTATTCTTGCTAGGAAGTAGCCAGATCTGTTGGGGAGCTACTGTTACTACTGCATAGGTTCTAGGTCTTGGTGTTAAGGTGCATTTCTGATGAGCCACCAGCATGTGTTTTAATAGAGAAACAGATCCTGGGAACACCCACTAGCAGCCTGCAGAGCGGTAGCTTTGTCACTGGCCCCCAAAGGCATTGCCTTGCAGTGAGTTGTGTAATTTTTTCTTCTAACCTAGCAGAAAAGGGCAGGATATAGGAAAGAAATGTAACAATTTCCTTGATGCGTTCAAAGTGCTTGCCCAGTCTTACTAAAATGGAGCCAGAGAGCTATGTATGCTACCTTTCTTTTTGTTCCTTCCACAGTTGTAGATTGCATGGTGCTACCAAATTGGAATAATAAGTCTATTCTTTTACGCTTTTGGAATCATCTATGTAAGCTAACAAAAATCAATCAGGTTTCCGAATTTGTTACCATATCAGAGATATAAGCTGGGCATGGTGGCACATGTTTATAACTCCATTTCTTGAGGGGCAGAGGGAAAGGAATTGCCACAAGTTCAAGACTGGCATGATCCACATAGTAGGAGTTTTCTTTATTGGATTAGTAAGTGGTGAGGGATATACCAAGAGTCACCTTGCGCATCAAGAGTAACTTTGTTTTCTTAGAGCACAGAGCATGGAAGGAAGTCTGGGATCAGCACACCCAAAACAGGCCCCATCAAGCCTAAAGAGAGCAGCAAAGGTCCCTGGTACAGACATTGCAGGGAGAGACTGATAAGCTGAGTTCTGCCAGTGTCATGCCCTGGTGAAAGCCATTTACCACCCTGACGCCCTCTCATCTGCTCTCAGATGAGATGGTGGTAATGAGTGACACACATCAGCTTCCTTGGGTGACACACAACAGTTTCCTTGGGTGACACACAACAGCTTCCTTGAGTGACACACATCAGCTTCCTTGGGTGACACACAACAGTTTCCTTGGGTGACACACAACAGCTTCCTTGAGTGACACACATCAGCTTCCTTGAGTGACACACATCAGCTTCCTTGGGTGACACACATCAGCTTCCTTGGGTGACACACAACAGCTTCCTTGGCTGGAAGTCAGCCAGGCTTGTCCCTGCTATTCTGTCAAACATTCATGCCAACATCAGAGGCTTGTTCTACTAAGGCATTCGAGGGCTTTGTAAATGCTTCAACCTACAAAACAATAACAGTCGAAGGAAAAGAGGCTATCAACTTGAAAGTGGGGATCATGAGAGGGACTTGAGGGGGAAGGGAGAGAGAAAGTCATATAGTTCTATTTCAATTTAGAACATATTTTTTTATATGCTCAACCAAAAAGATGGCCAAATTCTGAGGTAACCACATGAAGCCCGGTGCAGTTACCTCACCCAGGAAGCAGAGCATGATCCCTACAGAGTGTCTCCATTTGTTTTCACTAAAAGGACACATCAGCCAGCCTGTATCATGCCCCTGTAGAAAGCAACCTAGAACTCTGAGAATGAGACCATTCTTTCAGAGCAGAGACATCCTCATCAATCCTTCTACATGGGCACATAGTTATCAAGTATATATGATGAGTGATTTGTAGTGAGATGCATTGATATGGATGAAAAACTTAGCTTGCTTGGTTATAGAACAGAGTAACAAAGACAAAAGGCAGAAAGCCCTGGCATGGTGTGATTCTTTCCTTTAGATTATTAGGCCAGCAGTTGACAATTAAAAAACTCACACATAGTTACTGTTGATTGTTGATTTGAATCTTTGTGGCAACTCTCTGGCTGTACTGCTGTCCTGTCTCCCAGATAGCTTCTCTACTGTGACTTGTTCTCTTTGTGTGACATAAATGAGTATTTCTTGTGGAAGGATTTAATTACATTTACTTCATGTATATGCATGTGTGTGTGTGAGATTCTTTATGTGTGTCTACATGTATGATTATATGTCTGTGTTCATGTGTGTGATTATATGTCTGTGTCCATGTATGTGATGTGTTTGTGTGCATGTGTGTGCACATGTGTGTGTGTGTGTGTGTGTGTGTGTGGTGTGCTGTGCCACACACAGTGGTGGTCAGAGGATGACTTGTTGGAGTCAGCTCTCTCCTTCCACCACATGGATCCCAGGGATTGAGCTCAGGTTTTTATTCGCTGAGCCATCTTACCAGCCCACGTGGAAAGACTTTAAATAGAGCCCGTTTGTCTGCTGGCAGGGTAGCATTGAAGAATAGTAAGTGCATACACAGGACCTCTGTGCACAGGCTGTTCAGCTGGTAAAGAACTCGATTCTCTTGTGTTGTAAGCACTTCCTTCTGAGGAAAGCCTACAGGGTTGGGGAGAACATTCTGTTCTGTAATAACTACTTCCCAGAGACAATGGCTGTCTTCCTAGGTACACAAAACTAGCAGAAGACCTACAGAGAAGAGAAAATGCTGGGGCAGTAGGGTAGCATTTGTATTCAGAAAAGACACCTGATTAAGACAGAAAGGTTTTGGGGGGTTTTGTTTGTTTGTTGTTATACTAAATATAAAAAGCCCTTACCTAAGTAAACATTTCCCCCAGTTTGGAACTGTCTGGAGCCGTCACATGCATGCTTCTCAAACTCGAGGGCAATGTACATACATGTAATTGGCCGCTCTCTCCTCTCCCCCAGCAGTCTGTGAAAATGCCCCTGCTTCTGCCGAGCCATTAAAAGGCAGCGCTTGCACCATACTGTGATTTGGAAGCTGAAGAAAATGGCCAGGACTGACTGATATCTGATAAACAGTAACAGGAGTCCGTTTATTGCACCAATCGTTAAATAATGGCGTTGATTATAAGGCAGCTAACTGCAGATGCAGTAATTGTCTGTCATAAATCTTAGTCACTTGTGACAGGAACACAATGAACCGGAGCATCTGCTCTAGGGCAAATGACTTCTGATAAATATCAGCTCCACGAAAATGTACTTGGATGTGTCTCAATATTTTGGAGAGCCATTCATGTTGCTTCCACAAATGTGAAGTTATTATTGGTTTGTATTGATTTCACCACCCTTTTTTTTTTTTTTTAAAGAGACAGAGAGTGACTCAAGGTTGCGTTGAATAGCATCTCGGCTCTCTTTATCTGATCTACTCATTCTCTCAAATGCATGTTTGAGTGAAAAAAAATAATTGCACTCTTTTCGGTAGATTGCTGCTCAGAAACACAGCCTAGGAAATTCAATATACAGACTATAAAAAAAATAACAAAAGCCAAATGTTTGCCAAAGGCAGAGGGAACATGTTTTGGGATTTTACAAAGATTATTTTTTTATAAAAGATTTTTAAGTCTTAAAATGAATTTTAACCACCTGAAAATGAATTGTATAGTCTTCTATGATGCCTGAAGAGAAATAGAATTATCATATTTATTATAAAATCTACTCAGAAGATAATAGCTACACACCAAGAAATGTACTGAAGTTAAAACAAAAATTAAAATCCACCTGGAGAAGTTGGCATTACATAGAATTTTAGTAACACCACACTTAAGAATATTTCTCCTAAATTGTTTATTTCCTAGTAAATAGTTACTGCATCCAGGATGCTCAGAAGTACAAAGCCTTAAAATTTTATGTTTACCTGATACAGATGCTCAGCCTTGTAGAGTTCAGACTTAGAAATATGATTTGAAGATGTTGGGAGTAATTTAATAAAGAAATACTGTGTCGGCTGATAGCTGTTGATGGCAGTCAGAGGAACAGGGCTTGTGTCTGCTGTTTCCATGTGAAGAAAATGAGAGGTCTGCAGCCTCTCTATGAAGTTGCTCAGTGTCTCCAGTGTGTGTGTGTGTGTGTGTGTGTGTGTGTGTGTGTGTGTGTGTGTGTTGTGTGTTATGGCACAGATCTAAGGGACGGTGGTGACAGATGATGTAAGGGGATCACTTTTCTGCAGAGCTCTCCTGCGGGCGCCCGAGGTCTTCTCTACTGAGTGGCTCTGCCCCAGGCTGCAATACTTGGATGAAGCTGTCCGTCTATCCACAGAGCCTTACAGCCTCGCCCATGAGGTATAAATAAACCTTTTCTAGAAATCTGACTCATGTTTCCTCTAGTGTCTGGCCGTAGAAAGACAGCTCACCGAACTCCCTCAATGGCTCCAGTTGAGGTGCAATGCTGATGGTCCTGTTAGCAGGAGCCAGGGTATGGGGCCCTTTTAGAATTAACAATCCCCTTAAAACAATGTCTCTTTGACATTATGCTGCATTTCCTGGGATATTATTTGAAATAGAGTAGTGGTCTACAGTAAGCCTAGTATTTAGAGTAGAATTTGGCAAGTTGTTTTGACTGATACATTGAAGGGAGAGGAAAACCAGGCCTTAATCTTAACTTTGCATAAAGACTTAAGACAGCCCCAGACAGACAGACCCAGGCATGAGTCAGGTTCTGCCAGTGACGGTCTCAGCCCTTCTAGAATTCTGCCATGACAGTAGCCAGAGGCACAATTTTGTTACTGCTAGTGTTGTACAATGTGTGCTCACTATGAACCACTTACACATGTTTAGCAAAGGAGAGAAGCAGTGGGACCCTAGAGCTGTTGTTAACAATGACATTATTAGTATTGCATATTTATTAACTAATATCCCTGGGCCGGGACTAAAATTCCCATGTCTGTCTGAGTTTTCATTTGCGTGTGATTTTAAAATCTCTTGATTTTTGTGTGTAACTTATTTCTCATTCCTGGTCAAACAGACCAGGAATCAATCAATCAAACAACCCTGCTAGAGAACTTACATAAATCATATTTCTATTTTGATGAGTATAATTCCCTGAATTCAGTATAAAAAATAAAGCATATATATGACACATTTCCTGTGTCGTGCTGGATTGGGATTTGAGATGCCAAAGGATTCAAGAAACAGCATCTACCTAAACTTTGACAGAACTGGATAAACCAGCAGGTGAGAGGGACAGGAGTTAATAAAACATCAAAGACCTCAGGAGGCCGGGAGGGCCAGAGAAGAAACCTGTGGAAGGCTGCTATTGCCCAAGGTTAGTCAATCAGGAAGAAAATCTTACATTATGATAGTACCCCTTTATCTGACCTCTTTTGATGATAACACTGCTTTATATATGTGAAGACACTCAGGTGTACACATTGTTTAATAAATTTGAAAACAGGGAAAAGTAAGTAAATCTAGATCTATGTAGGAATTAATGAGATTTCATCTAAAAGTCAAACCTGTGCCTGCTCAGCTCCTCCTCTGTTAACTTTGGGCACTTCCCTGTGTCATACCAGGAAGCCTACATTTTAAAACATAAAACAGCCTGCCCTTTGAACTTTGTAGTGTCCTCTCTAGACATTCATGTTGTGAGGGTCATGTGTGTACAACTTTCCATGTCCGTGTTCACTGACGTCATGTTGCTGGCTTGAAATCAGACACACTGATCATATTTAAACTATACAAATTAGAGCCCACTCCTCTGCCTGCCACCACAGATCCAATTGCTAAATATCTACCCATGGCCCACTATATGAGCCCTGAAATGTAAAATCCTTGAATTTCTTAGCTTTGCTGACCAGGAATAGGTCCAAGATGTGTTGGTGCAAATCAGAGAAACTGCCAGTCACCCTGACACACCTGTTAACCCACCAATGGTGGGGCCAGCCTCTCTGCCATTGCTTAGAACAGCCTCGATCTGACCAAGAGTTGTCTGACAGTCACACAGAGTCCTGCAGCTTTGTCCTGAGGGTTAAGAATCTCCTCCCAAGTGCTTTGCCAAAGCACTTTCTCCAACCGCAATTAGTCTGTTCCTCGTGGGAGCAGCTTCTTCAAGCTTCTTTGCATCTTGTTTTAATGATCTTTATAAGCAAGATGCACAGCAACAGGCACCTAGTCTAACCTTGCTAAAATACAGCAGAGTGTTGTCTGAATTAGCCCCAGAGTAATATCTCCTTGCATTACAAACAATTCAGTCCTTTAGAAAAAGGACTGGGGACTCATGTCTATAGGACAGGTTAGCTCACCTCAGCCCAAGCCACATTGCCTGAAACAGTGGGGCCAGGCACCTTCATGTTCCTGCGCTTCTGAATTAAACAGGGATTGGCCTTGAGTTCTGAGCTGAAGATGTGAATGCACAGCTGAGTACAGGGGTTGTAAGCAGTGCACGGTTTTGAGGAACCATGCACGCTGAAGTTGTGGATGCTCCAGGCTATCTCTAGGATTTTTAAGTTCCAGGGGCAGTGGTTTGGAAATCATTGACTGCCCATAACTGTGAGCAATCCCATCGCTATACCATCATGGATGCTGTGTGACTCACACCAGGATAAGAACAAGTTGGAGAAATGGAGGATCTGAACATGTGCCCCCATTCCAGCATGGGTACAAGCTGAGGCTGGCAGGCTGCCCAAGGGAATGATGGGTCTGTGTGGTTGCCATGGTTGCTGCCAATGGCTGTGAGCTGTCGACTCTAAAGATGAGGACCGGTTATTATTTGGTATCACAAGGCCTCACATGCTTCTCTTACAATAAAAAAGAAATTCTCTGTTTCTGTGACTATTCTAGTGGTGAAACAGGAATGAATGAACAACTTCCATGGCTTGCCGCTTTCCATAAGTAGCCTGGCTGTGGTAGGAGCTGTGCAGTAATTCATCAGTTATCAGACTCAGCATCAGACACAGGTATTTTGAGATCATCTGACAGTGTGTCATCTACTTACTGAGTACAGTGACAACTTGGCTATCTACATTAAACTGTAGACACAACTAAAAACTTTACACTTGCTATATCTTAGCTTTCTAGTCTGTGTGATGTGAACATCCTCCTCTACTCTTCACTTCCCCCATGATGCATTGGGCTACCATGGCTCAAAGCAACACAGATAACCATGGACTGGTCCTTTGAATCATGAGCTAAAAGAAGCCCTTAAAACTTACCAGTTGCTTATCTCAGATGTTTTGTCACAATGACAGAGAGCTGACTGATACTTTGGTAGAGCGTTGTTATCTAATATATATAAAGAACTATATATAGTTCAGTAGTGCACACACAACACACACACACGCACATGTGCATGCACACACACAGATGTCTTTTATCAATAACAAGAAAGACACATGGGAAAATGCCAAGGCTGGAGAGATGGCTCAGTGGTTAAAAGCACATGCTGATTTTCAGAGGATCAGAGTTCAGATCCTAACACTCATATCAGGGGATCTGACCCTACTGTCTTCCAAGTAGGGTTTTACGATACTGAATAATAATAACTGCATTTACATGAGTACACTTGCATGCAAACTCACATGCATGTCATAGTTAGAAATAAATAAAAATTAATTTTTAAAAAGAAACAGAAGTGGTGGCTCAAATGTGAGGAAAATACTTGTATTTTGTTATGAGAAGTTGACACAGCTTCTAGAGGAAACAATGTAGATTGTCCTAAAAACAAAAAAAACCCAGATTATATTAGCTACAACAGAGGTAACATTTGACCCCATCATTCCCCTCCAGGAAGTATATTCAAAAGAACCAGGATATCAGGGAACATGTGATAGTATTTCCTAAACAGAACTAGAGTCAACATTCTCTTATTTTATAAATTTATAGTTGATTTTCCAATCATAATATCTAAGAAGATAAATATTGACAGACACAGCCACCATCAGCAAAACAGCTTTGAGATCCCTGTCCCCAAGGGGAAATCTCTTGTCACTTGAGTCTGAGAGAAAAGCCAATAGCCAGATGCCACAATGCAGCAACCACTTAAGGCAGCCCCAAAGCATATCTTCTGCAAAGCTGTGTGTGTACATATATAATATATATGCATTATTAACTTATATAAACAAATATATTGTATATTATATATTACATATATTGTATTTTATATATTATTTGTACTTACATAAATATATGTAACAATATATATATAATACATATATATTAGCTTTTGTCTAAATCAAACATAGAGGTTAAAGATATTGATTCAGTTGGTGAAATGCTTGCTGCAAAAGGATGAGAACCCAAGTTCAGATCCCCAGGGCCCACATATAAACCTGGACGCAGTAGTGTATGCTTATGATCCCTGTGCTGAGGAGGGACTATAGTGACCAGCCAGTCTAATGGGTGAACTCCAGGTTCTGTGAGAGGCCCTGTCTCAAAATCTAAGGTGGAAAGCATTAAAGACACCTGGCATAGACCCTAGCTTCCACAAGCATGCGCATATATGTACACACACATGAACACATACATATGGGCCTTACACCCAAAGTCCAACAAAGTCATCTCTCAAGCATCAGACTCTTTGATATTAATCTTCAGTTAATCTTTTTATGCTGTTGGTGTCTGTAACAACAGAGGAAGAGTTGCTAGTACCTCAAATTAGTTAATGTTAGCATTCCTTCTAGGCTCTGCCCAACAGTTACCTGGCAACAGCCAGGTAGGCCTGGTTTCCTATAAAAGGGGATGTTTTGCCCCTCCTCTTTCTTACTCTCTCTGCTCCTTTTCTCTCTGACTCTCTTCTTTCCCTGATCCCTTTCTCCCTCTCTCCTTCTTTCTCCACATGTTCCTGCTCCTCCTCCAACCCCACATTACCATGTCCTGCTCCTCCCTCCCACTGCTCCCCGTCCTCTCCCTCCATGCCTCCCTTCTGGTTTCATGATTATTGCTATTGCTTTATTTAATTATTATCATTACAAACATGCATATACATAAATATATTTATGTGACCTATTGGGAAAATTTACTGATATATATGTATATACCTCTCTCTCTCTCTCTCTCTCTCTCTCTCTCTGTGTGTGTGTGTGTGTGCGTGTGTGTGTGTGTATTCTTTTAAAGCTGACCTCTTGGTATTGAATAATCACCTAGGGGGTTCATTCATAATGAAGTCTGACCCTTCCTCTCTCATTAGCCATTAATTGATTGTAGCACTTTACTAGAGATGAACCTTATAAGCTGGTATTGCAATTGTTCAGATCTTGTTTAGGCAGCCGTACTGTTGTGATCTCATGAGTGCATCTTCCTGTCCTATATAGAAGACAGAGTCTCTCAGTAGACACCCTGGCCTTCTGGCTCTTAGAAACAGTCTGTCTTCTGTTCTGCAATGAGCCTTAGTTGTAGCAGTTGTGTTTTAGATGTATCATCTGGGGCTGGGGGCTCCAGAGTAAGTTGCTCTCTGTCTTTCCAACAACTTTGGATTTTTCTAATGCTCGCCATCTGCTTCAAACATAAGCTTCTTTGATAGAAGTGGGTAAAAGCCACACTCATCTGCAGGTGGAAGGCTAAGTGTATTTAGAAGGCAGTTAGAAGATACGCTGGCTTATGGAGGTAGCAGTGGGTTCTCTTCTAGGCTCTGTGATCTCACTAGTCACTGATGTTTGACCAGAACCAGAAAATGTACTGAGTGAGATAATCCAGGCCAAGAAAGACAAACATGTTATGTTCTATCTTGTTTGTGGTTCCTAGCTCAGAGGTGTTACATGTGAGTGCATAGCCTGAAGCAAATGCAGAAGGCAGGGAGGTAAGAAGATATGGGGAAGGCTCTAGAGGGGCAACAGCAGGTCTCAGGGATTATAAAGGGAAATGGACAAAAATAGGCCTTAACTAGGGAGGGGAGGGAACAGTATCGAGAGACTTGGGAGGAAGGAGGGATAAATATCACTGAGGATGTTTGGAAAGCCACAGAAAATCATACTATTTTATGTTTACTAAAATTACACATTATATATAGATAGATTATATATTATATATACATTATATATATACATTATATATGTACTATACTATAATATATACTCATATAATATTTAATATATATGACATATAATATTTATATATTTTATATATGTGTAAATGTATATATATATATATATGTTTACATAATTTAAATGAATTTATACCACTAGTGGTAATAATGCCCCACCAAGAATATAGCCTATGTCGCAAAATCCTCCATGCTAGAGAAACCTCCTTTTGGGTTGTTAGCCAAGGGAGGCCAAGAGATGACCCCAAAACAATATTGACCATCACAATTGTCCTTGGTTTTCTCTCAGAGGTTGAAGGTAAGTTCCTATTCCTAAAGCTAGCCATGCATTTCAAACATAGGACTTGAAGGGGTTGAGCTGCATCTGACCTGAAAGCCTTCTTCCCAAGGACTGGTGCTTTCAATACTGGAGGGAGCTAGGGAGCTATGCAAACACCCAAGGGAGAGCAATAGTCAATAGTCCTACCATGCCTTAACATCTTTTAACTACAGTTATGTCCAGAAATGCAAGATATCCCTAGCGATGCAACCCTGGTACCTTTATCTTGGAGTTAACCATAGCTGTCTAATAGGACTTCAGTCAGGTCTGCTCGGTTGCAGGGAGTTCATACCAAGTGCTGTAAGCCTGGTGCTTTTCAGTCTTTTCAGTTTCTTTTCTGTCACACTAGTGAAAATCTGGGAGACTTACCACGTGTTGATTATGGTGAATGCATAACACAAGGAAGCTGGTGATTGCTATCTATTTATAACAGGTTATTTAATTTGTAAAAAATAAATAAATAAATCTAAAGACACAGAGTCTGCAAAACACAGAAATCCTGTTCAACAGGAAGAGGCTAATTAGACTAGCTATTGCACATTTTCAACTATGATATTTATGTTTTCCTGTGTTATCCAATCTCTTATAATCAACAACATTCCTGGAATCCTTTGAGAAAGTGATTCTGTTTTTACTAAATAAGCAGCTATAGAATATTGATGTATTGTGCATCTAATTAATTCTAAACCAAAACTGTTTATTTTGCCTTTGAGCTTATAGTATTTGTGGCTTCTATACAAAACCTGCTGAAATTTAAACCAATTTAATACAGATTGCAAAATAGTTTCCTAAAATAGCTGTGAAATTCTACCCAGTGCACCCCTGGATTATGCTGTTTATTGTATTTTTCATTTATCATATGTGTGGAGGTATATACATATACACATGTGCATTTTGTATGTAAACTACTTATGTATATGTATATATATTCACACAGATAGAAAGACAGGGGGAGGATATCATATATACTTGTCATATATTATTAATCCTATTCTGTTCTTAAACTAAGATTTAAGCTCAATGATAATAAAACAGTAACCACTATCTTACTCATCATTTTCTGGCTGCTTGGAATTTTCCTGTGAGCCTCACACATAATCTTCATGTCTTCTGGTCCTCAGAACAGCCCTGTAGACTTCTTTTGCAGATGGAGACCAGGCCTGAGAGGTTAGGTGACATGCCCAAGGCTGCAGAGGTTGCAAGCAGCAGGGATGTGTAGTCTTAGAGTCTAATCCTGGAGTTCTCTTTGGTCTATAGGCAGAGACTATGTCATGTTGTCTCCTCATCTGCTCTTCATGGTGGCACTTAGAAGATGCCTGGATCCTGGTACAACATCAGTGGACTCCATCCATCCACTCTGTAGGACCCTCATCCTCTGCTGTGTGGCTTTGCTGTCATGCTCACGTCTTGGTTTGTGATGGAGGGGTGTCATTTTGGCCATCCTCTTCCTTCAAGTATAAAATTAACCATACTTAATGTCAAGAGCGTTCAGAGATGAATTCCATGTAGACACATAGTCCTTGGGGCTCAGTGCTGCTGAGGGCATCCAGAGCACTAGAGAGCCACAGGAAGACTATACCTTCCTGCTTCTCCTTTGGGAAGTATCTGAAAACATCCCTTGGTCATTATTCCTAATGGCGCACATACTAAGCCTCCTGTGGACTCTGTAGAAATTTAGGAATAGATTTCCTTTGACAGTACTCACGCATAATCTTTCCTCTGTACGCTACCTTTGTTCTCTCCCCTTTGAGCAGTGTTTGTCAAAGGTGGAGACACTTGCTGTCCCCTATCTGATTTGAGACTTCTGCCCCATCCTTGAGCTCCCTCCTCTCATTCCCCCTGTCCCCTGGGTACACTCAGCCTCTAGAAGTGTGTGGTGAAAGGAACCTGGTGCCATCACCAACTGCCCTCAGCTTCTCACTGGCATCATAGAACATTGTGTCTTCAGTTATTGGTTTCCTCAGAGCATCAAGTAACACGAGGTACTAAGCCGTCACAAACTTCAGAGACTATTACTTCTGGCTTTCCTCTCCGTGAGAGGCAGAGGCAGCATGGGATAAAGACAAAAGAAATAAATCAAGCAAACAAACAACAACAAAACAGGGTTCAGTTTCCATGAACCTATCTTTGGATTGTTTCTGCAGACTATTGCATCTTACATCTACTGAGTCTCAGAACGGCATCCAGTTGGTTCAAGCTTTGAAGCCAGTAGACTTGCAATAAGGTCAGCTCCAGCCCCAGTGCTCAGAGCTGCAGTGGGCACATTATACTGGCTGGGCTGTTGATAGAGCAGGCTACAGTTTAAACTCAAAACCCAGCTCTCTGCTCAGAGAAGAATATGCCCATCTCTGCCTTCTGCTTTGCTGTTCTGTTTTCTCCAGCCCTCTTTCTTTATAGATAAGAGTTTGCATATGCAAATTCTTTAAGATGAACAGCTACATGGTCTTAGTTTAATAATGTGGGTTTTTTTTTTGGAAATTTAAACAATGCATCTAAACATTTTAGATAATAAGAAAAAAGAAAAGGACATGTGTATATGTTTGTATGTGTGTATGTGTATGTATATATATACACATATGTATATATATACATATATATACAGATATATATACACACACATACACACATACATACATTGAAAGATCTCAGGAGGGTAATGTTGAGTGACAGGGATAAACAGTGTTCAAGTGAAAGGACATTTGGGCCATGAAAGAGGATAAAAAGCTACTTTTTTTCCTAGTTTCGATTTTGTCACGGTTTTCTTTTTGCATTGGATAAGTCTATAAAAATATAGTTGATAGTGAATGTATGAAACCCTAATTGAAGCTTTCTGGCTTCAGAATGGTCATCTAACTGCATAGAAATTTAATGAGACTCACAAAGTTTGGGATCTGGGAAAGAGATGGTGCTACTGACGCAGCATCCTGTGCACATGTCCAGAAGAAGCTTTCATTTAGAAAATTGATGTGCATGACTAATCACAATAAGACTCTAGTTTGCTTAGCACAGTGGTTGTGGTTGATCTATATGAACACGCGTGACAGTAACACACGGTGTAGTGCTAAGAGAAGGATACTCACCTGGAGCTGATGTAGGAGAAAAAAAGGATGTCCATGCTGTACATCTCACTCGTCTTTAAGACTCGCAGTACCTTTGTTGACTATGGTGATACTTTCTGCGTAAGCCATGAGTGGTTGTACATAGCACATTTTTGGTGAGAGAGTTTTCAAAAGCCACCAATGTTGGATGGGTCCTTCAAAGTTTATAATATCTTTACTTCCCTAGTAAACATTTAAAATTGATGTGGTTGCAAATTATAGGTACCAGGCTTGTGGCACACACATGTGATCCCAACAGTTAATTATATAATCCCAACACTTAATGATCAAAAGTGAATGGAAAAACACTGCTCTGCAGGGATCCAGCTGTAGTTAAGTTAGTGACTGGAATATTGGTACGGGGCAAAGTGTCCTTGGGATGTTTCAAAATGCACAAAAAGCTCCAAAAGTCAATTTTTTTTTTTAGTTATTCCAATCCTTAAAACATATATTCCAAGTGAATTTTCCCAAAAAGCAGAATATCTGTTTACACATTAAAGACAGACTTGTGTTTCAACCTTACAATTACAAACATTGTATAGAGGCACGGCAGAGTAAGTGGGATCTAATCCATATGCTGAGTTTTATCTCAGAGGCTTGTCCCTGCATGTTGTCCTGATTTTTAAATAAATAACACGTGGTTCTGGCCATGGTGACTTCAGGTGTGTTGATTATACACACGTTTGCATACCAGAAGAGAATACAAAGTGAAGTTTCCCCTGCTGTACGTAACCAATTTTGGACAAATGCTTGTCTTTCATTTTAAATTGAATAGTGTGGTGATTTGGGCAATAAATAATTTTTTAAATACCGCCACTGAACTTTTTCATTAATATATTCGTACAGCAGAGATAGCAACTTAAATTGGCGTTTAGCTGCTGCTGCTGGTGGGTGAGCTGGTGTGCACGCTTAGCATTGGGAAGTCATCTGCTGAACAGTGTTCTGGAGAACAAGATGCGGAGGCAACAGGATTTTACTTAGTGTTTATGTCCTTTGAATTTTAGAACTGGAAACTGAAAGGGAGGGTCTTGTACTGTCTGGTACAGTTTGCTCTTCAGCCTCTGCTCTAGTGGTCTCCTTTTCTTTTTGAAAAGGATGATTGTGTTAATGGGCTGAGTTGTATCCTATCAAAATGTATCACTGAAGATCTTACTCCAGGTCAGTAGCTCAGAGCATGTCTGCAGTTGTCCCCTGATACTGTCTGGGATTGGCCTTAGAATTCCCATGGAGTGTGAAGGTGCTCATTTACCTTAGATAAAATGATACGTGGTTGTTTTGTTTGTACAGAAGTTACATATGCCCCCTATGGAATTGCTAAAGCACCTATAGATTATTCCTAATATGTATAGAGTAAATGCTTGGGAAATACTGGCTCTATCACACTGTTGTGGAATAAATAATTACAAGAATGACATTGTGTATGCCCATTCTCGATGTTGTTGTCTGTGAATGTGTTTTGATCTATAATGGGTTTTTGTTGGGTGCAATGGTGGCTGTGGAGCTGGATACCATGAGCTGCCTCATCATTGGAGGCAGTCTTGACAGGTACTGCCATGCTTCAGTGAGGCTACTACGGTGGGTCCTCACCTAATACGACTGGTGTCCTTATAAGAAAAGGGGATTTAGAACCCCAAGGGTATCAATGATGTATGTGCCCTGTTGAAAGACCATGTGAGGACATGTGGTTGTCTGCATACCAAGAGCAGAGACCTCAGGAGAGTCTGGCCCTCTTGATACCTTAAAATACTTAGCCTTTAGAATAAAAAACAAATCTGTTATCTAAGTCAGCCAGTGTATGGAAATTCTTGGTAGCCCTAGCAAGCCAATACAGGTGGTTATCTAGCAATATTCATTACTAGGTAAAAATGTAATCTTTACTAGAATGCATTTTACCAGATATAACTAATGTAAAATTAATCATCCAGTCACCTGGTTAGTGATTAAAGTTTACCAGAGATATAAAACGTATGACTTGCTAAGGCCAACCAATGTTATATTTGGTCTGCACTAGCTTTACATATCTGCTTAATATTGAACCAAGTTTATTCTCTACAGTTCTCCCCGAGACCTAACCCTGATTGCTAGGGTCCTAATGTCAACCAAGCCTTGTTCCAAATGGCATTTCTCTTCCCTGTTGATTTCCCTTTCTTTGGGGACTCTCCATTTCCCTCCAGGTCTTCCTTTCTTCCATGAGCTGTGTTGCTAATGTCTCTCTCTGGTGACCATATTCTTTTATGATTTAAAAGAATGTTGAAAACATCGCCACATAGGACAGGCTGCTCTCAACTGCTGGATGTTTCACCAAACTGATCTGTAGCAGGACTTCGGCAGACCTGCCAGCAATTTATATAATTTCTTTCCCTTAGGTATTTTAGCTAGAGCAGTCTCTTAGCTGCTCTAAACTTAACCCAGCTACTCCTGGTACTACATCTGGCCAAGTGGCTAGCTCTATCTCTTTCTGTCACTCTGGTCCCATCACCTCTATGTCTGCTGGCTGAATCTCCTGCCTCTCATTTCTTCTCCCAGCATTCCTTTCTCTTTCAAAAGTTCCACCCTCCGCTTCCTGCTTAGCTACTGGTTATCAGATCTTTATTACAGCCAGTCATATACACTTCTAGATTGCCTCTAGGCTAATGAGGAGGGATGAATGTTTACAAAATATGAGGCCGGTGATGGGTTATGGAAATAACAATACCAAGATCCCGCCAGCATTTAGCTCTCTGCCAATACAGAATTAACAATTGAATACATAGAGACACACCATCACACAATGTACCCCAACACCAATTGGTAGCTTTTGGCCTAGTTGAAACTTCTGCTGAGTAAGGGCATCAATAGCAATTTTTAAAATCCTACTTATCCCAAGAAACATAGGACAGAGGAACAATCCCACCTGTGAAGGATCAGCACAGAAGACTGACAGTACCACTCCCTGTGACTACAGGACCTGTCATCTTCTGTGTCTGCAGACAGAAATAGACTTTTCTCAGCAGCATGTAGAATGAACTTAAGCTGTTTACAAGGCCTCATGTAAAATGTTCAGCTTTTTAAAACTGGTATTTTCTGCTGCATATTTAATTTTAAAAATTCAAATAACCATAATATTAATTCAAATTTTTGGTCATATTTTTGTAATTATTTCTTCAAGACTATCTGTTCAGCACTGATAGAGTTAATTCAGGATAAAATTCAGAAGCCCTATGTCCATGTGAGTGGTCAATAATTCAGTTACTTTGTTGAACATCTCACATTTATACCATATGTGTCCCTTTTATAGCCACTCAGGCATGTGTTTCAAGACAGACCATATTCTCATATCTCTTCTTCCCATGTCTGTCTAGTCTACCATGCAGTTCATTGAAGTCCTAGCTGGTGAGATGGCCATGTAGGTTGTTTAAGCTGTGTCTTAGTTAGGGTTTTACTGCTGTGAGCAGACACCATGACCAAGGCAAGTCTTCTAAAGGACATTTAATTGGGGCTGGCTTACAGGTTCAGAGGTTCAGTCCATTATCATCAAGGCAGGAGCATGGCAGCATTTAGGCAGGCATGGTTCAGGCAGAGCCGAGAGTTCTACATCTTCATCTGAAGGCTGCTAGCAGAGTACTGGCTTCCAAGAAGCTAGGATGAGAATCTTAAAGCCCACACCCACAGTGACATACCTACTCCAACAAGGCCATACCTATTCCATCAGGGCTACACCTTCTAATAGTGCCACTCCCTGGGCCTAGCATATACAAGCCCTCACAGATCTGTGGGATCTGCAATCCCACAGATGTTCAGGGTGAAATTTTCTCTAATTCAGAAACTACCAACAGGAGGCACAACTTAAAGATAGCACCCACCCTCCGAATGAAGTCTCTTGCTCAAGCTCGCTGGCCAATATATTACACTGTGTCGTGTAACAGAGTCTGAACTCTAGAAACTACTAGAAAGCCTTTCATCAACTATGAGCACATCATTCCCAAAACATGAATGAGGGTTTTTATCTCACAGTTCGTGGGGAACTAAATACTGCAGGTTGGTAAAACATGTTTGAAGTTTCTCATTCTGTGTACAAATATCATCTTTACAGTAACTTCAGTACTCACCTGAGAAGCTCAGGGAGTCTAGATTTTTTGTTATTCTAAGTACAATTGTTCTAGCAACTGCATGCCACCTGGGAGTTTGTTAGAATCACTAAGTCCCAGGCTACCCCCAGACCTGCACAATATGAAGAACCATCCAGTTAGATGCTAGGTGCCTCATGTACATAGTGGAGTTCCAGAAACACTGGTCTAGAAGGGCAGTTCCTAAAATTGTGAAGGCTCCATTCAGGACCTGACAGATTTTGGAGTAAAGTGAAGAATTTCTATTCTGACATTAGATCATGCTCTGTTTCCTGTGATTATGTCATTACATCATCATTTCTGACAGAGAAGCAGTTCCCTTGCTAATATCAGTGAGGTGAAGGAATTAAAGTGGCTTCTACCCTCTGGAAAGTTATGCATTGCCCTTCCTTGCCAAAGCTACTCGTGTTGTCAACACTCAGAGTGGTTGGGGGCCTCTGATCAGGACTGTTTCAGGACAGTCTATTCCCTCATAACTCTGAAAAGTGCTTCAGGGGATCTTATTTGAAGAGGGACAGGTACCAGGTAAGTAGCCAGGGGCTCAGTGCTCTTCCAGAATGGAGAACAAGGACAGAGCCAGAGAGCTAGACATTATTCCTTAAGAATTAGAGGAGATTCCTTTAGGATAGAAAGAAACCACTCTCATTTTGAGGGGGACCAGCTCCAACACGAAGATCTCCCTATAGCGTTAGCTTGGGTCAGAATAATCCAGGGATTTGGAGCTGCGCTGAAGGTCTGAGGTATTCCCTAACTACAACTTAGGAAGTCAGTATGAGCTTTCAGTGTAAGTTTAGCCAGTATTACGGGTGCCACCAACATTAATGCCAGGAGCAGTAATAGAAGTGGTAGCAGTAACAATAACAAAATCTTTGTTTGAGGAATTTGTAAGTGATGCATATGTATTAACTTTTCATTCAAAATTTCCTCACTCACTGGACCACTTTTAAAAATAATTTTTATTAGTTCTTTGAGAGTTCTGAAACAGTGCGTTTTGATCATTTTTGCCTTCCTTCAACTCTTTCCAGATCTACCCCTTTCCTACTCACCCATCTTTGTGCCCTATTTTTTAAAAAAACCTATAATAACCAGTTTGTGCTGCTTAAATATTCTGAAATGTATTGTCTTCCACTGGAGAGTAGTAGACTTACCAGGGACTGGACTGTCAGAAAAAAAAGTTGAGTCTTCCTTTTAAAGCAGTGAACAGTTGTCAATAGCTTGGTTAAGTTGGATCACTTGCCCAACTTCCTCTCTCCGTGCTGGTATTTAGTCTATCTTGGGCTTGCACAAAATTTGTACATACTGTCACAACTGCTGTGAGTTCATATGTGCAAGTGACCTGCTGTGTCCAGAAGATAGTTTCTTTGTAGTCATCCATGGCCTCTGGATCCTATATTCTTTATGTCCCAATTCTGCAATGGCCCCGAGCTTTGGAAGACGGATGTACTATCTAGGTTCTCTTTAGGTTGGACATTCTCTAGTGTTTTATACTCTGCATCTTGGCCAGTTGTGGGTCTCTAGGTTAGTCACCGTCTGGTGCAAACAGAAGCTCCTCAGATGGTGGTTAATAGAGGCATTGATCAATGAGTATAATGGTAGGTCATTATAAGTAATGCTAGCAGCTCAACTAATAATCAGTAGCTCAATGATCCTGTCCTGGGGTGCATGTCCTATCTTGTCATAGGTTCTTAGCTGGGTAACAGTGCCTGGTATTAGTTCTGTTTTATAGAGTGGGAATTAACTCAGTCAGAAAGTAGTTCTTTACTCCTATGATGCTTACATCACCTAGTGCACCAGTGAGTGTGTCCTTCTAGGCCAGTGATTTTTGTAGCTTGCAGAGTTCATAGCTGGGTATGGTTGATGACTGCATATCCCTCTAGTACCTGGCAGAGCACCCCTTAGCATTATGAATGTGCTATCAATCATTAGGGTTGAGGCCTCCAGGTCCATACCAGACTGATTTCATCATGTTCTAGGACTCAAGAACGTGGTGTCTTCAGTAAGAACAGCTTACCATCATCAAGTTCTAGAAGGTAACCAAGATCAATGGCAAAGGTAAATCCAGTGAGGTTTGAGGGTTTACAGAACCTCACTGGGCAAAAACTTCCAAAGAAGTAATGCCATCTTGGTACTGGGATTTTAAAATAACACCAAAAACATTAAAACAACAACAATAACAAAAATAACAAAACAAGACAAAAAAAGCCATGCCAGGTAGTAGTGGTACTTGTCAGCCTGGTCTACATTAAGTTTAGATGTAGCCAGGAATACATAGAAAAATCCTGTCTCAAAAAACAAAACAAAAATACATATGGCAACCTAGCACTGTGTGAGTGTGTGTGTGTATGTGTGTGTGTGTGTGTGTGTGTGTGTGTGTGTGTGTGACGGGGACGGGGGGGGGCAGAAGAAAATTGAGTTTTTTCATAGCAGGCCAACAAAGTCACTAATAGACACCAGTCTCTTACTGAGCATCCTACTGGAATGTTTTAAAATGGCAACTGTAAGCAATATGCTATGAACGAAAGAGAGAAAGTCCCTGCCTTATGAACCTAGAGAAGAAAGATGGTAAACAATATTAAACTAACTAATACATCTCATACTTACTGAGAAGTGAGACAGGACTTTGAAATAGGACCATGAAAAGAACAATAGGGGAAGCAGGGTCCCCAGGAGCACTGGGGAGTGGCAGAGATGAGGAGGAGTGTGTGCTTATTAGACAGAAAGAGTTACCTCATGAGAAAGAAAGCTAGAAGGCCCACCAGAGGGCAGGTACTGAAGGGAAGGTCTAACTGGACCACTATGGCAAAGGCTCAAATGCAAGGCCTGGAAGATCTGATGTTGAATGCTTCAAACCAGATAAGGAGGGGAGGAGATGGTCTCAGAGGCCAACAGGCAGAGCAGCATGTGGACCACTTAAGCTGTTATAAGGACTTGAACTTGAGTTTAATGTAAAGTCATTACATGAATTTTAATTTTATTGAATTTAAAATGAGCTTGGTGGAAGCCACATTGGGAACATATTTTTGAGGCTGGAAGCCCACTGGGAGACTTTTAAAATGATGGTGATGGGGACAGGGAGCATTAGTCATGCAGAAAATGAAAAATGGCAAGTTTTAAATTAACATGGAGGCACAGACTAAGTAGATTACGTATGGTGATGAGTCTAACATGGGGCAGAATTAGAAATGAGTCCCAGCACTCCAGACTCAAGAACAAGTCCAATATAGGCCATAAGCTGGCTTGTCCCCGGGGAGATGGGAAGAACACAGCAAAAGATCCTGATTCCCCAAAGCAGAGTGGCACAGGTCATCAGAGTTGATGCCTCTGATGGCTGTGACCATCTGAAAGGCATTCTCTTGCCTTCAGCTCACCTTTCACGGTTTATAATGGCATATTTTGCCCCTGCTCTCAAAGAAAGGATGCAAACTTGATCCATGACAAATTTCTGTTATGACTCAAAATGAGCCTAGGATGCTGTCCTTTTAAGTGTGTGCTTTAAATTTTATGTATTTGCAGAGAGAGCACTTCTGCAAGGTAGAATTCTGGCAGGACACTTTACACTGTATCAGTCAGGGTTATCTAGAGAAACAGAACTGGTAGAATTGTGTGTGTGTGTGTGTGTGTCTGTGTCTGTGTGTGCATGTATATACAGTTATGTATGATATATACACAAACATATATATATATATATTTGTGGGATTTATCTATTGGTGTGTCTTACAGACTGTGGTCCAGCTAGTCAAACAATGGCTGTCTCCCTATAGAAAACTTAAGAATCCAATAGTTGTTCAGCCTCTGAGGCTCGATGTCTCAGCTCATCTTCAGTATATGCCAGAATCCTGAAGAATCGGGCTTGAATACCAGTAAAAGAAATCAACTTGCCAAGGTGATTGAGAGAAAACAACCAAATAAAGAGAGCTTCCTTCTTCCATGCCCCTTATTTAGGGTGTCATCAAAAGTGGTGGTCCAGATTTGAGGTGTGTCTTCCCACCTCAAAAGATATGGATTTAGGGTAAGCCTTCCTACCTCGAATGATCCAATCAAGGAAAGTCCTTCCTAGGTACACCTAGTGTTCCTAGCAGCTTCAGCTTTAGGTTCACTCCAGGTGTCAAGTTGACAACGAAGAATAGCCATTTTAGATACAGAATCATAAAAATGACACCTGTGTTTCTATTTTACCGTGATCTGTGATCGTTGGGCTGTCTTTGGTAGTCTTAGGTTTGAAGAGTCTTGACTAATGGCTCATGTGTTTGGTTAGCCCATACAAGCACAAATAGTGCTGGGTTTTGTGCTTGTGTTCTAGGAAGTCCATGGCTTTGTTTCTGCTAAGCAGAATTGATAAAGGCAGGAGGTGATGGGACACAGCCTTCACTCAGGCACTTTTTAGATGTTCCTTACCAGAGTGTTAAAAGGCTCTGGGAAAGCTCCTGCTGGGTTGGGCAAAGGTACACAGAACCTCCCAATACTGCTTGACCTGTGGGAGCATGGGGAAATTCAGCAATTTAAAAGCATCTTTGGAGGATTCTTCCATAAAAGACTAGAGAGACCAGGTGAATGTATTTTGATTCCTGGAGTAAAAAGAGGAAAAAGCAAAATGATGTTGAACTAGACCTTGAGAAAGAAATTCCAAAGACCCTCTTTGGATGGTTTGAAATCCAGCCCAGCTCTGAGGGCAGAAAGTTGCAGGTGATCATCCACACCTTCCCTGGGCTTGAGTCTATCTGGAGTACTGTTGCCTAGTCTTTTCAAGAGAGAAAACTAAACCCAAAGAAGAAAAAAAAAAAAACACATATACCCCACAGACACGTGTGAGAGAATCTGTGATAATGTTCCTGTTACATTGATTCTCTTTTTAGAGATATGAAACATAAATCCATTTCTGTCTCTTTATGCTGTGTGCGCGCTTATATTCGTGTGTGTCTGTGCATGTACACTTTAACTCTGCAGCTATGCCAAGACCTGCAAAACGTCATTAGTTACTTAGTAAGTGACTAACCAGTCAATTGTATAACATAAGTTCAGATCTTTACAGTGACATCTTGCCATTTGAGACTGTCTGAATAGTCTATCCATGGATGAAACTCTCAAATAAGTTGCTTAATTTATGTTAAAATATAAACATCATTGTCGTTGTTATGGAAATTCTGCCTCATAGAACTAGCCATTCTGCAGATACATCAACTCTTTACATATGCCTCTAAAAGGGCAGTGTCCTGAGTTCATTTTGAGGCACAACACACATGTTCTCTTTGAGAGCAGAGGCCAAAGTCTATAGTAAGAAGCCTCTTCTGCCTGGTGGCTTGCCCTTGTAGAACAGTCAACATGAGAGATAGCCTGGAAGCTCACAGTCCACACTTCTGTGTCTGATGAGCTGTGGACTTTACTCAGGTTCCTTGGATACAGCAGCAAACGACCCAGGCACGGAGAAAGACCATATTGATACCAGCATTAATAATGATATTATCTTTCTGGTGGCAGATGCTCTTCCCATTCCCCTGCTGATTCCGTCTTATTTGGGATTTAAATTTCTTTTTTGGGGGTGGGGGTAAGATCAACTTTTGTAATTCCCCAAAACTAATCATGGTAAAACTTTTGCCTTCTAACTGTATACACATAGAGAGCTAGCACCCCCTAGTGTATTAGAAGCCCCTGAGATTTTGATCTGGCATTTAATAGTCTAATAACAATAAACAGCAATGCATTGCATTGGGCAGGTTGTTGACTTTGTTCACTGATGTTGGCATAGGGTATTTAGGCCTAGGCAAACTATTTTTAGAAGTTAGTAAATATCAGAAATAAGCAAGAAGAGTGGCCATCATATCTTCAGCATTGAAACTAATAGTAAAAAAGTCGCTGGCATTTGAACTGTTCGTGTTTTAAGGCTGTAACCAAGATAGAAGCCTGTGGTCTCACAGCTAACTCTCTAATCGCCTTCCAGGAAATTTCAGTAGCTTACTAGCTGTTTATAGGAGGCTGTAACAGTGGAAGTGTCTGGATTTCTCTGCTTTGGGGAGCTGTTACTCTTGTGTGTTGCCTAATGAAACTGTAAACGGAAAATTATAGCTTCACTCCAGAGAAGTGAGAAGGCTTATTCCAACAGATGGCATCAAAACACCGTCTACACTGTGGTCGATGATTGTTAATTGTGCCTATGAAACAATCCTTTTAAACAGAGTAATGCATTTTATCGTCCAAGATTACAGCTCTCTGCTTTCGGTTTTCTCAATGTGTGTTAACATTTTCTGTAAGAAAGTGTAAGATTTAGTGATTGCCTAATTATCAGATTAAACAACAGAACATCAGCCAGCTCGATCATCTTTATGAACTGTGCACCAGGGAGACAGATAACTACTATGCACATGTTTAAAGACATGCTGTTTGAGAATGTTTGGGTTCTTACTGGGTCTGTACAAACCAGGAGGAATGGGTCAGGTCTAACCTCATCAAATAAAAAGAGTATAAACAAAAACACCTTAAGCACATGATAAATGCTAACTATACATGAAATCTAGCTTTCTGGGCAGAAATGTATATAATTCACATAGAACTTTTAAATGAAGGGGAGCTGTGTGAGGCACCAAGAAAAGACTATTCTCTTAAACATTTAGAAATTATAGTTTCAGTGAAATCCTACAAACAAGAGGAAGTGTGGGTTTGATAGCACTGTGGGGAAAAGACCATTCCAGAAGTATCCTTTCGTGATGTGGGTAGCATCATGAAGATGGAATGTCCACTGGCCCTGCATCCTATTGATTTGGATCTGGGAGTATAAGGTTTAAGGACTTAGAAAGACTACTTCACATGTGTCAACAGGAGGTAGCATTTGGTTTATGGGTATTATAGTAGACTGTCCTCTTACGGCTGATACAGTGGGTACTTATGAAATTGATGGCTTCCACGCTCCTGCTTTTATGTTCTGTCATGGCCACTGTGACAGGGAAGTGGAAAATAACCCTAATTTCTGAGCTGGACAAAGCTCAACCCTGTTTTTGTCTTAAGGGCTGTACACCTGATGTGTAAATCCCTTCAAGGGAGTGCTCCACTTGGAAGGCTACTTATTAAAGCTTACAAATGATGATGTAGATTCCAGATGAAAGCACCCCAGACTGAGAAATCCGTGAAACTACAAAACAGCCTAAGCATTAAAAAAGACAACTTCACAAGTTTGTGATAAACTCTTGTTCGGAGCACAATTTCTAAAAAGATTTAGAATCCTGTCAAACTACCTCTTCCTGATTTTTGAGCCTGTAATAGATCAGAAAAGCAGGCTGCCAGACGTGCTAACGGGGCCTGATGCTGACACCTCACTCTGAAGTAAGAGGAAATCAGAGAAATTTGGTAACTACAGTGGGAAATCGGTTAACAATGGGCTGCCCCAGCCCGTGCCATCTCCCCTATGACCAGGCTGAACCTTCCGGAGATAAGATTTTTCATATCATGTACCCCCTGGTAAGATGAACCAGAGATAGGGTCTAGCATCTATCACCTCAATAGAATCATTAGAAAAGACAGGGAAATAAAAGGGAAGTCTACAAAGTAACTGACCAGTAACTCGCCAAGAGTAACGGGGTCATGACAGACAGGGCAGAGTAAGATCTGTCACTCATCGGGGAGACTAAGGAAACAGATGAGACCAATTTTAGGGTTCTGTATTAGGTCAAAACAAAGAAAGGCTATGAATAGAAAAACTGGTGACATTTGAATGGGGTTTGACATTCAGTTAACAGTTTGATGCCAATGCAATTTATTGATTTGAGTTGTTATATTATGGCTATGTAAAAGAGAACTCTAAAAGGCCTGGGATGAGGAGTTTATATAAAAACTATACTTAACACCTTTTAAGTACGTTACATTGTTTTGGGGTGAATTTTTTAAATTCTATAATCTTCCTGGTATCTACTGTTTGGGCCTATTTAATGTACAGAGCATTATGAAAAAAACAACCTATGTTTCATAACTGTATTGTATGAAGTAATCATTAATAGCATGAGCATAAGGAAAGGTTATTTTCAATATAAAATGTTTGATAGAAGTCAAAACACATCATACAGACATATTTCTAGTATAAAATATTTGGAAACTCAATAATCAAATGTTAGTAACTTTTGATAAATCTATTTTGTGAAAACCTAGATTCATTAATGATGCTAGGCAGTGGATTGTAATTCTGCCATTAGAACCATTCCGACTGGACCAGTCTCTCAACCCCCTCCTTCAGCCCTCTACCATATTAGACATCTGTGTCCAGTGTACAAAGAACACCCTTTGATTCTGATGCTGTGCAGGCTTGGGGATTGGAGTGAGCACTCTGAAAGCCATGTCTGCTTCACAAACAGAAGTGAGAGATTTGTGCACATGGAGATCAGTTAGACATAGCTCTGGACCCAGATCCTTCTAGTAACATTCTCATTCTCGTCTTTTTCAAAGAAAGTTCTAAGCCGCAGTGTCACCAACATCCTTGCAGACTGACGGTGACTGCAGTCTGGTGTCTTGACTTGTTGAGAGCTGTGGTATCCTGCAGTAGGCGCGCCTTTTTTTTTTTTTCTCAGCTATTGTTTAGCAAATGAGCCTGTATTTGCTTGAGCACATCATTGCATTCACTACTGGGAGGGCTTGTAAGCAATATTTGTTGCAGACTATTACAGTTTGATTTCTATTACTGTGATAAACACCATGTGACCAACTTGAGGATGAAAGGGTTTTGTTTGTTTGCTTGATTGCTCTCTATATTTGCTTGTTTGTTTGCTTGTTTGCTTTTTTTTTCTTATTGGTCCAAACCACAATCCATGGTGAAAAAGGAAGTCAGGGTAGAAACTCGAGACAAGAACTGATGCAGAGGCCATGGAGGGATGCTGCTTACTGGCTTGCTCCCCATGGCTTGTTCAGCCTGCTTTCTATAGCACTCAGAATTTCTTGCCCAGGGGTGACACCACCTACAGTGGTCTGAACCCTCCTACATCATGATGTCAATAAAAAAAACAAAACAAAAAAAAAAAAAACACCCCCACAGACTGATCCATGGGCCAATTTGATGGAGGCATTTTCTCAACTGAGATTCCTTCTTCCGAGATGACTATAGCTTGTGACAAGTGGAGGGAAAAAAAAATCAATCCGCATGCTTACCACCATGTGTTCAGGGTGAGATGCTCTAGGATGCAAAATTGAACTCAGGTTCTTCTGTATATTTCAAGAAACTCTTTAAAAGCTCCAGATCAAATGACACATATAATGACATATCAGCAAGATTGCTTACACTTTAGTGTTTGCGCCATTGTTTTCCTTCCTTTGAGATAAAAGATTCATTTTTAATGTCAGATGCTTCACCAGCAACAATACAGTAGCAATAGCTACTGTAGGTTGATTTTATTTATCTTTTCTGTGGTATGTGTGTGTGTGTGTGTGTGTGTGTGTGTGTGTGTGTGTGTGTGTTCATATGGAAGGCAGTGGTCAATCTTGACAGTCATGCCTTAGGTACCATTCATCTTGCTTTTTGAGACATTCTCTCACTGGTCAGTTACTCCCCAGTTAAGCTGAGCCCCAAAGAATGTTCTGTTTCTGTCTCTGCAATGCTGAGATTAGACCAGCCACCACACCCAGCTTTTAATATGGATACTGGGGACTACTTGAGTCCTCAGGCTTTTGTGGCAGGCCCTTTATCCCCTGAGCCTGATACATGTTTAATGATTGTGGTTAGTAGGAAAACACATGGTGGCAAAAGACAAGCATGGATTATTTTAAGTTGATATTTTTATGATACAATATTATCTATTTAATTTTAGACGGTAATAGCAAGCATATGTGAGTGGTATATAGGTCAGTGTGTGCCTATACACATAGGACTCCATATAACCTACCATCACTGTGCCATTGGGTTTGTGAGCTTTAACCTGTGAGCCACAAGTCTGGAACATAACCATCAGAAACCTATGATAAGGCTAAAGGCATTTAGCCTCATAGGCTGGGCTATGGGAGTGGTGCAGGATCTGGAACATGACCAAGGAAAGCCATGGAGGAGAGGGATGAGATGAATACCATTGACTGGACCCCAGGGGAAGGCTATGCTGGGTGGCTAGAAAAAAATATAATTGGTTAAATGAGGCAAGCCGAGATTACGGAGATTAAAATCTAAGCTCAAGAGTTACACACTCCTATTGAGGCAAAGCATGAGAGCAGGACCCACAGAGCAGAGTTGTAATCCTGGTCTACTCATTATCAGACTCTGGCATGTTAACTTTGGCACCTCAGCTGTCTGCATCCGTGCAACTGGGATAATGACATGTACCACTCAGGGAAGAGAGCATCTGCGAAACATCCTAGCGAGCATTCAGTCTATTTGGGTTTTATCTGGAATAGAGAACTATCTAAGACTATTGAGCTGGGAGTCAGCATGAGGAAAGTGATATATTAAAGGAGATTAGGTTGGCAGCCAGGTTCATGTTGGATTCGAGTCAGGAAAAACCACAAGAAAGCTGCTCCGGGGACCCAGGCTCAAACACTGAATAAAGGGCCCAATGGAGGTTGAGATGAATACTGACCAGGCTTTTAGTTTGATAAGATACCAGAGATGAGATAGACTTGGAGTACTTTTGAGATTTTAGACAGCTGACACCCTGAAAAGGAAAGGACAGAGAAGCTGAACTCCAGGAGAAGGATATGAAGTGGGTATAGTGAACGGCACAAGAATCCACGGCTACGTAGGGATCAGCCCTGGACAGATGCAAAGGCAGTGATGGGAAAACTTGAGCTGAGGTGGGTGGTGGGGGGAAGGAAGCCTGCTGATGGCAGCAGATCTGGGAGATAGTTTGGGTACTTGGTAGGAATGATAAACAAAGGGAGACTAGGGACTTGGGGTCAAGCCTATATTATACTTCTCTCACAAAACTGCTTTCCAGTTTGATTAATCTATGAATTTGAAGCTAATTAAAGAAGGGAATTAAAATTTAATCATCCTATAGGGATATCCACTTTACATGGATGCTTTGGTCCGGAATTCACATGGGCTGGAGCTATAGACAGGCTACCTTCCCTTTTAAGAGGATGACTGATAACTCACTGATGGCTCTCCTCTCAAGGCGAGGATTACAAGAGACTCCATTTGGGTTGTTCTTCATGGGTCCTGGTGTGACTATGGTCACATGGCTAGGATTACTGACCGGCTAAGCCACACAGTAGCCTTGTCACTAGGAAAGCCCCTTGGCATTCAAATCCTTCTGGATTCAGCTTCTTCCCAGCATTACCCAGGGCTGCTCGGCTCCCATAAGCTGTACAGGTTTGGCCTCTAGGATACCAGCTCATAGGCTTGCCCTGAACCCTGACTTTTGTTACCCCTCCCCTTTGAGCCCTCTTTTGACATTTTAAAAGTATCAGCTTGAATGCTCATCTGCCCAAAGGCCGTCACGGTTCTCCGATGGGAAAGGACTTTACTGTCAGCCTGAGTGCAGCACTATTTCTGTCCACTTTACGTTGCATGATGTGTTCCACACTTGCCTCCCACACAGGACTTTGAACTCCACTGCAGGGGACGAGTCTGACTCAAGGGCTCCTCCCACACAGCACCTGTCCTGTCCTTCACATGCCGATCTCCAAGCTGAGAAGAGGATGACGTTTTCCCAGACACATGGCAGTACACGGGGAGGGAAGGGCAGCAGCCACTGAAAGCAGGGTTATGAGGGAAGAGGGAGGAACAGCTGGAGACTGAGAGGCAGCCATCTGTAGGTGGCCTGGAAGAAGCCAATGAGTTAGTTCTTTGCAGCTTGGAGTCTCTAAGGCTGGAGAACCCAAGGCCTCCAAGGAGAGGTCGAGGTGAGGGGTTAAGCTTTAAGAACATGACTCAGTCAGGGTGACCTTGCTACCCAGGATAGAGGCAACAGGTTATAAAGCCCCAGGTCATGGAGTGTATTGAAAGGAAAACTGTCCATTCTAGGATTAGAATTTAAAATTTCCAAATGTGGCAAAGGCAGGGTGTGGGGGAGGGCGGCAGTACTTTGGGAAAGAGAAAAATTATCTTAAACCCTCAAATGATTAAATCAATCCCCAAATGATTAAACACATAATAATCCATAGCATTAGTCTACAGCCACCAAGTCTTCAAAAGTGATTGAGCGGTGACTTGTGGTAATGCAGGCAATCAGCAGGTTAGAGGCAGAAAGGATGACAGTGACTTAGGATAACAGCTTGGTGCTTTTCAGCCTCTAGGGATCCGCAAACTTCATTATGTCCTTGAGTCTCACACTCCCTGTCAGGCAGGCAAAGGAAGTGAGGCTGATGTCTGGATTCCTGTTGACTCCACAGCCCCTGCTGCATTTTTCAGGGAGGTAAAGAGAGGTCTGGTGTGTTTCGATTTCTTACCTGCCACGCACATAACACCTGGCAATGTTTGGCAGAAGCTATGTGATCACGGTTCTTGCTTTTTTTCTTTCCTAGCCACTTCACACATTGTGTGGACACAGTGTGTTTATCTACTAATGTGTGGGAGACAAATCAGCTGCTGAGCAGTTTGCCTCAGCAGCTACTGATTCTAGAAAGTTCCTAAGGAGTGACTTGGTAGAGGAATTGGGGGTGGGGGAGATGACGACGGAGGCATTAGAAACTAGGATAGAACTGGTTGTCTCTAGCCTCTTTGACTTCAGAAACTTTGTTTGGGCCATACTATTAACTAACCCCTAAACATATGTTGAATTCTTACTGTCTAGTTTCTAAGAATAAGTATATATTGAGAAATGGGGTCTTTATCGGTACACTTAAGTTAAGTAAGGTTTGATCTCATAAGAAGAGGAGATTTGGGCCTGGGAAGATGTCTCAGTCAGTAAAATGTCCTGAGTCCAAATTTCCCAAACTATGTGAAAAAGCTGGATATGGTACTGCAGACTTTAATCCCAGCCCTGAGGAGGTGGAGCCAGAAGGATCCCTGAGGTTGGCTGTCCAGCTAGCCCCTCTCTCCTTGTTGAGCTCTGTGTTCAGTGAGGCACCCTGTGTTGAAGAATAAGTCAAGGTTGACCTCTGGCCTCCATGTGCATGTACACCTGCACACACACGTGCATCCACATGAACGTGTACCCAGCACAGAGAGACACACACAATAAAAGAAGAAGAGAATTAGATCCATGTACAGAAGGATAGCCATGTAAGGATTCAGGGACAGGGCAGTTGCTATGGTTTGAGTCACTCCAAATTTACAAGTTCAAACTTAATGACCAGTGTCATAGGATTAAGAGATGAAGTGCAAAGGTGTCCCCTTTGCACTCTTGCTTTCTATCAAGTGAAGATACAAGACTTTCTTCTGTCTTGGAGCTTTGTTCTCTACCACTGAGCATAACAGATGGAGCCATTTGTGAGGGAAAAGACCTCTGCAGACATTTTATCTGCTCACATCTTGATCTTGGACTATTAGATTCTATAATTGTGAGCAATACATTTTTTGTTTGTATATACTATTTTGATGGTGGTGTTTTGTTATAGCTGTAGAAACACACTAGGATGGTGGCTCTCTGGTCAAGCCAAGAAGAGGACAACAGAAGGAATCAATCTTTCTGACACCTTGATCTTGAACATCTAACCCCTAAAATTGTAGGGAAAGAAGTTTTAGTTGCTTAAGGCACCCTGTCAATGGTGATTTGTCATGGGAGCCCTGGATTTTGTGAGTACTGGCTCCAAAAGTAAGGTAAAGAAGTAATTGAGGAAGATACTAGATATCAGCCTCTGATCTTCACACGAATGCACACATCTGTCCACGTATGTGCACATACTGTTATAGAACTAATGTGCCTTCCAATGAGACATTACCCCTCCACTTAGAGATCAATAAACAAAGACTCTTTACTGATGGTTCACGGCTTGGTTGTGGCTAATGTAAAAATGGAGCCAGCACTGAATAGAGATCCCATCAGCTTACACAGTTTTAACACTCCAGGTTACACTTTGATCAAGAAACATGTTAAACAGAGGCAGAAATTCCAAGGACTGATTGTTTAAACAAATGTGGAGATTTATCATGTAAACTATTGTCATAGGTTCCTTGAAGCAGACCGGGGTTGCTTTCCACCAAGGTAGTTGTTAACCAAGAATTATGCTCTTCCTGATCAGAGAACCTGGACTGTCACCTTAGCTAAATTCTACCTTATGGGACTTCAATGCCTAAACATGATTAGCAGACCCTTTATAACACCAATGTATTATTCTAGCAACACAAATACAGTGAAATTCTGAGTAGAGTTTAAGTAGAAAGAAAAACCCTGTACTCAGGAGCCAATGCTTCTGTTCTGTGGTTTAGGAATTTCATCTGGGAGAGATTAATATGTAATATTAATTTTGTATAAAATTAATTAATGATGAACATCTAAAACATCAGAAAGCCAAGGGCCTCTTTTTGAGCTGATGGTGTCTACAGCATCATCAGGAAGATAAGTCAGAACAACTTCTAAAATTCGGTTCCACTTTAGCTCATGCTTCAGCTCCAGAATATTAAGAATCAATTTATGGAAACATTGTATCTTGTGGTGTAAGCACCAGTTCTTGGAAGAAGTATTAAGGAATTTCTAAGCTGGCTGCATCCCATCTCGTTCCATAAGCTACATGGTTTTCACTTGTTACCCTGAACATTCACTTGCCAACCGTCTTCAAAGGCAGAAAGAGGAAAAGCTTGACATCATTTCATAGAAGTAAGCCAGACATGACTGTCTGTCTTAGTTACTGTTCTATTGCTCTGAAGAGGCATTATGGCCAAGACAACTCTTGAAAAAAGTAAAGCATTTAATTGGGCTTGCTTACAGTTTTAGAGAGTTTGTCCATGATCATCATGGTGGGAAGCAGATAAGGAGCTGAGGGCTTTACAATGTATACCTGAGAGAGAGAGAGAGAGAGAGAGAGAGAGAGAGAGAGAGAGAGAGAGAGAGAGACTGGACCTGGCATGGGGCTATTAGAATCTCAAAGCCTACCCTCAGTGACACAACTCCTCCAAAAGGCCACACCTACTCTAGCAAGGCCACACCCCTTAAACCTTCTCAAAATAGTTCCACTAACTGGTGACTATGTACTCAAACATATGAGCCTATTGAGGCCATTCTCATTCAAACCACCACAGTGACTTAAAACTACAATGCCAGCATGTGTGAGGCAGAGGCAGGGGAATTGCTGTAAGTTTGAGGCCAGCTTGGGCTACAGCAAGAAACTGCCTCAAGAACACCAAATAAAATAATGCAAAAGAAGCCGTATCCACAAAATTCAGTTGTATAATTTGAGACCTCTGGGGAAGAATCAGATTTACTAATGCTGCTGCATTTCTACGCCATCTTGGCTCTTTGTCCTTGGGTAGGATGCCAACACTGACAAGACAAGCCTGCTTCCCAAGCCCAGGATACTCCATCTAGCCTTTGTCGGCCTAGGGTGTGGTTTTTTGTGGTTTCCTTTGTGAAGAAAATATTTATTGCCATTTACATAGGAAAGTATTTCTAACAAAATACTTTCTAAAGGAGCCAGATAGAAACTTTGATAATTGAGAACCACAATAGACCTATGTCTGTGTCCATATATCTAGTCTATCCTTACGTCTATCTAGTCTATATCTATTTAGATATTGCCAGACTTCAAGTCTGTGTCATTTGTAAGTGAACGCAGCACTGGGTTCCTCTCCTTGCCACTGGCTGAGCAGCAGGTACACACCTCACTCTGAAGGACTCACATTGTCTGTGTGACCGTCTTCTTGAAACCATAGAAGAAGGAAACCATTGTCTAAGTAGGAAGTAGTGAGGAAAGCAACTGTTTTACTTACAGTCTAAAAAAAAAATTGTTTCTCATGAATGCATAGTTAACCATGAATGTTCTGGACAGTGCCTGGCAAGGTTTTAAAACAGAACAGTTATGCACGGCTATAGTGCAGCCGACTTACCATAGGCTGCATTCTGGTGTTGGACTTCAAGCTATCTCTCTCATCCGCTCAGGAGCCTAGGGAGTCATCTTGCCAATAAGACCTGGAACCGAAACCAGAACTCTATCAACCCACAGACGCTCACAACCTTTACACAGCATTCTATTGGAAAGGCCTGTTGGTTGTATAAGGTTATTGATTATTAAGCACAATCTTGTTTATGCACTAAAGTATTGGAGTATATCAGATCTGTCACCTTGAACCCTAGAGCTGAACATGGGAGAACATAAGTGAACTTCTGTGACTGGGCAGTCAGAGCAAGTTCTTGGATCTGCTTGTATCCACAGATGCCAGGAGAAAGGCCACCTACTTAGATCATGGCCAGATTAAATTAAGCTTTGTCTTTTTTTTTTTTTTTTTTCACTTCAGAACCAAACTGAGGGGCTGTCTCCACAGAAGGCAGGCTTCATGAGGTCAGCCTTGATCCAACTTTCCATACTGTTTTTTTAATCTCTCTTTGCTTACCAGTATTATTTAATGGTCTTATAATCTTAGATATCACCCAGCTTTTCAAGTTTGGTTTCATACACTTTCTTGTCTGTTGGTTTAGGAGTCAGAGCCCATGTTTCCCCCTGGGAATCTGCTTCTGTACGTGCCAATAAAGACCCGTGTTTATTTGAGCTAATATTGCCAAAACACTGAGAGTGTCGGTTTTACCAATAACCAGGATTAGAATAATCAAGTCAGAATTGTTTTCACCTGTTCTGGCCACGAGTCTCTAAGGAAGTGGATAGCTTTTGCATATATGGCAGAAATGAGGACTTCCGTCACTTCTTTTATGTAGGCTTTAAGGATGCTAACCTTTTGGCCAGCAATGGCTTAGCTGTTAAATGTATTTTCTATGCAAACCTGACAGCCTGAGTTAGACCCCTAGAATCCACATAAAGGTGGAAGGAGAGAACCAGCTACGCAGGGGAAACCGCTAGCTCCCACCTCTGCACTGTGGCGTGCACAGCCCACCTCCCAATAATAAATAATAAATACAATAAAACGATGTTGAGCTTAATGATGGAATGGGTGGTTTTCTCTTCCCTGATAGAAATGTATTCGCTCTGCTCCAATGCAGATGATTATTGATAATAACTGATATTGTTCTTTGGATTCAAGAGTGCTTCCTGGGGGCTTGAGAAAGTGTGGGGGGAAATATTTCTGAGAAAATGAGCCAGGAGTTGATCCTAAGAGTACATGCTGAGTACCAGCAGGGCCAAGACAGCATCTGGGTGTTCTGTACACTGGTCACTCACTTCTCCACTCCAAGCATCCTGTGGCAAGGCTCTTCTCACATCTGGAAAGGCTGCTGGTTTCCTTTCTCATGTTCACAGCCTGCAGCCTGCAGGAATAGAGACTGCTGCTGTAAGCATTCATTTAGGAGTTGTTGGGTGGGATTGCTTAATTTAATAACTCAACCAAAATGAGCAGCAGAAGAAAATCGGGAATTTATTTCCAAATACCCATACATTATATTACAATTTAAAAATTGGAAGCCATTGCTTGTTTACTTTTCCCTTTTCCTTTTGGTGGTTCCTTTGTTTCTGGAGCAGGCTAAGCTACTCTGTCCACGTCCACTGTTGAACAATTCAGTAAAGCCAGTGTAGCTCCATGATCACACCAAGGCAGCAATGTAAAGAAACCCTGTAATGTAAACCCTGCACCAGCCCTGTAAGGTTTCTCTTTGGACTATTTTCTGTTAAACTCTGTTTGCATTCTGTGGATGTGGCAGAGGGCCTCTCTGCCTATAGATATATTTTTAATTACATTTAGAAACAAGAGTGACTATTGTAGCTAAGCAAGTTCACAATCGTGATTCTGGGATTTAAATTCTGTCCTCTTTGCTCTGGCTCTGTATCCACTCATGGGTGTAGAAAACAAGAATATTTTATTCTTGTTCTGATATGTCCTACTAATACATGTTTATGGAAGAAAATTGTCATAGTTATTAAAAGAGTCTATGACATTTTCTAAAGAGTGTGGGCATTGCCTGCACAGGCTGGCTGAATTCCAATTCGTGTAATTACATTCGGCTGTCTGGTTACCTTAGCAATTCTCTGCCTTGCTCCCTGGGTCCTCACAGTGGCTAGCTTGGCTAAGATATCCCTGTTTGCTGTCCCTAGCTTTACATAATATGAGCTGAGGCATTCTTGTCTTTAGAAACGTATTTTCTATCTAGTTGAACACACTTAAAATGTATGCATTTTGAGGTTAGTCAAGTCTGGCTTTCTAATCTGATTTTGTTGTTGTTGTTGTTGTTGTTAGAATAGAGTGGGCCATAGAATCAGGGTAGAAGATTATGATTCTTGATTTTTTTCTATCCTTTGTCATATTAATTATTACTGTGGAAATTTGGGCGATTTCTTGTTTATTTAATCTTACCTAATTCTGCACTTTCATAGAATTTGCCAGAACTTGTTTATTTTTTTTTTTTTCATACCTCGTCTTGAGGTAGAACTACTCATGGGTTTTATATTAGGCCTTCGAAAATGCTGAAGTTCACTCTAAGAAGGACTTCCCAATGGGGACTTGTGTAATTGCTCATCAAGTGCCATGAGGATGACATTCTCTTCAGCTTCACATTACTGGCTGTTGGTGATCAGGTCTATATTTTGAACAGTTACAGGGAATTTATTATGCAAGATCACAGAAATGTTTCATTAGGAAAAAAATCTTAGTTTCTGGGCATTAGCAGATTGCCATGGAGACAGCTGTCTTGGACCCTACCTCCACCCCCACCCACACCCCCAGTTCAGTCTTGGAAAACCTAAGGACCCCAGCAAGCCTGATCAAGGTTGCCACAAGATTGCTTTTGGGTAGAGTGAAGGCCTCCTGGGCTCTGGAATAAGACTGAGCTTCTGAAAGGGTAATACAGAACAAAGTTCCAAATTTGATCCTCTGTTTGCAAGATAGATAGTCACAGGCAGGTACCACAGTTGCTGCTGCCTCTTATGACCCACAACCATCTTGCCTTTCCCCATCAAGGGAGTGCCTCAGAATACAGCTACCTCAATAATAATCTATAGGGCTAAATTAATTAATTTATAAGTTTAAATTAATATCAATGCCTTTTATAAGGAAGAAATTATTTCTACATGTTCCTTAATGGATCCTCATGTGGGTACACACACACACATACACACACACACACCCCCACACTTTTATGTCTCTACATTAAATCTAGAATGTATTAGAGAAAGCATACATGATATTTGTCTTTCACAGTCTGACTTATTTTAGTTATCTCAGCTACCCATAATGATGTCCTCTCATTCTCTAAGCCTGGTCTTGGGGAACCACTGACACATGCCTAGTGCTTTGTAATCGCAAACTTCCTTCCATCCCTTGATACTGTGGGTCGTCCCTGGGCTGGAATGCCTTCAATCCGTCTGGTCTGGCTGAGTCTAATACATCTTTTTAGATGAAGGGTGAAGGGGAAAACTTGGAGACTGGACCAGTTGCTCTCCTCTCAGCTTCTGGTATACTTGGCATTTGTCTTCTTTCCATGTAGAGATGCTATTTTTGCATCTGACTTTCCTATCACTGCTCATGGGATGGGATGAGGACTCCGTAGATGCCTGTGTTAGGTGAGGACCTCATAGATGCCTATGTGTTCCCAGTAACCCCCACAAAGAGCCCAGAAAGACTGTAGTCAGCAAAGAGGAGGCACAGAAATCAGTGAGCTGGATGAAGCCACAGCAAGGAAGATCTCACCTGCCTGCATCTCTTTTCTGCTTTCCATGCATTAAATGTGCCTAAGTGTTTGCTATGAAAAGCTGAATCAGATGGCCGGGGATATAGCTCAAGTGATGGAGTGTTTTGCCTAACATGCCAAAATCCCCAGGTTCGATCCCCAGCATCCCATAAAAATCTGACATGGTAGCATAGGCACTCTGGAGATGGATACAGGAAGCTCAGAAGGTCAAGTTTATCCTTGACTACATAGTTTGTAACTAGCCTAGGATAACAAGAGACCCTATCTAAGAAAAAGTTAAAATAAAAAAAGGATGCGGGTGGTGGTGGCGCACGTCTTTAATCCCAGCACTTGGGAGGCAGAGGCAGGCAGATTTCTGAGTTCAAGGCCAGCCTGGTCTACAGAGTGAGTTCCAGGACAGCCAGGGCTACACAGAGAAACCCTGTCTCAAAAAACCTTAAAAAAAAAAAAAAAGAAAAAAGAAAATAAAAAAGGATGTGCAGTACAATAAGAGCTTAGTTGCTCTCTTGTTCAATCCTTATTTTTTTTTTTTCTAAGACTGACCTCCGGATTAAGATAAGACTCAGCAGTTAAGAGTTTGAGCTGCTCTTCCAGTAGACCCAAGTTCTGTTCCCTGCACCTATGTCAGGTATCTCACAAATGCTGGTGACTCCAGATCCTCAAGATTGATTCACCATGCGGAAGACGTGAAAACACAAACACAAAATCAGAGTGATGTCATCCATGAGTGTGAGAGTTGATTATTATACCTGTCAGAAGGCAATGCAGCTTTCTCAGAAGGGGCACTCAACCAGGAAGGAAGAGACTAACAGATCATTCTCGTCATATATTTGATGCCAACTGGGAGATTTTCAGGGCCGCTACTCTGCCTCATCAAGACTCATCTGCATGTTTATAACAAGGTGAACTTTGGATGCTGGGTTGAGGATAATGGGAATGGTACTAGACAATACTGAAACCAAAATCTAGGACGTACAACCATTTGAGAGAAAGAAAGAACTAGAAGACACCTGCATGTTCCCAGGTATTTATCTCTTCCATACAGGACACTGAGCAAACAACATTTGATGGCAGGCAGCCAGATGTGAAGGCACACATCTAAAATCCAGAGAGTAAAGGAGATGGCATTTTATTTTAAAATGCTTCATTGTGAGCCTGTGTACCTTACTAAAAATGTCAGGAAATGAACTCGTGCTGCTTGCTTGAGAAGGAGGAGGGCTTGCATTACCACAGCCCTCAGAGAGTACACAGATCTTGAAACTGAGACCATATGCTATGTCCAAATTGGGGGGGCGGGGGGTGCAACATCTCCTGGAGTTAGGGGCATGGACTTTAGACCTCCCACTAGCTTCTTGCTGACATGTGATCACTTGTTCAATCCCCAAGGAAATCAAGGTTCTCCTTTAGAAAGTAAACTAAGATGAGCCCATGAAGGTTTTGTGAAGTTTATTTAGGTGAAGACTTGTATCAGGTATGTTTGTAGTGTGCAAGCATGCATCTCAGGAAGCAATCCCCACTGTGTGGGCTTCTCAGGTTTGGTGATAAAGCATGCTGATTCTTGATAATAATAACAGCAGCCATAACTTATAAACTGAGGCAAGGACCTGTACACATATCCCTTATCTACCACACCAATAACTTCAGGTCGACTAGGACCCAGACCTGCAGGTGGACTCCTTATAGGCTAGGACAGACCTGCAGGTGGACTCCCTATAGAGTAGGATGCTGTAGGTAGACTCCTTATAGATTAGGACAGAACTTTAGGTGCCGTCTCACTTCCCCACAATAATATCCCTGGAATTAACCAGTTAGGAACTCACCCGAGCATCCTAAGCTGAAGTTAACAAGTGTAGTTACACTGTTAGTGTCTTTCATTCTACATTAGCAGAACTGCAGCTCAGACCAAGTTTCTCCATCTTCTACATCTTCCATCTCAATGCAATCCTTTAAGCGTCATCGATGCTGTGTTGGGGGCCCCCGTGCGCTGCCTATGTTTAATTTAACTAAAGTAAGAATGAAAGGGGCTGACAAAGTTATCTGGTAGATAAAGCACTTGACACAATAGAGTGAGGACCTGAGCTTGGATCTTCAGTATGTAAACAGCTGGAATTCAGTGTATGGATGTAAAATGCCTATCATGGCAGTGTAGCTCAATAATCACATTGCTTGGACACGTAAACAGATCTTACCCAATGACGAGCCAGTCTAGTCAACAGTGATCTCTGGGTTTGTTGAAGGTCCCTGTCTCAAATTTACAAGAGAAAGTGATTGAGGAAGACACTCAATGCCCACCTCTGGCTTAGACAAATACATTCTGGAGTGCTACATCCAGACACACAAATGCATATACACCAGCACACACACACATGCACACACATGCACACACATGCTCATACACACACACATGCACCACCCACACAAATGCATATACACCAGCACACACACACATGCACACACATGCTCATACACACACACATGCACCACCCACACAAATTAATATATATATATATATATATATATATATATATATATATCAGTACACATGCACACACACATACATGCACATAGGCTCGTGCACACACACCCACAGAGAGAGAGAGAGACAGAGACAGAGAGGGAGAGAGAAAGAAAGAGAGAGAAACTTAAGACTTTTTGTAAGATCTCAAATCATTTGAGGATAGGTACAATATAAATTCTGAAGGAACTATTTCAAAACACTACTTCAAAATAAAATACACAAGTGGTTATTACATTGTAAATAAAAGCCGAGCTCATTCTGACCTTGGCCTTGGAGGTGGAGTTGGATAGTGGTGTTGAGGAAGTTATTGGACAGTCAGTTTCAATAGTAACATTTTATTTCCTAAGCTGGAGCTAGATAATGTAGTGCTTGTATTATTGGTTCTTTTTTTTTTTTTTTTTTACCTAATCTGTACAATAATATCTCAGTAGAAACATTTTCTCTTTTTATTACTTTATTTATTTATTCATTTTACATTTGATCGCAGCCCCCACTTGTTGTCCCCTCTCACACAGCCCCTTCCCGTCCTCCATTCCCTTTTCCTCTGAGAAAGGGGAACCTCCCCCACCCCCTGTATTAACCCCTGCTGGCACATCAAGTCACTGCAGGACTAGGCACACCCTCTCCCACTGAGGCCAGACAAGGCAGTCCAGTTAGAACAGGATCCACATGCAGAAAACAGATTCAGGGACCACTCCTGTTCCAGGTGTTGTGGAGATCAAGCTGCACATCTGATACATATATGTGGGGGTGGGTCCAGCCCATGCTTGCTCTTTGGTTGGTGGTTCAGTCTCTGGGAGCCCCTAAGGGTCCAGGTTAGTTGACTCTGTTGGTCTTCTTGTAGAGTCCCTATCTCCTCTGGAACCCTCAATCCTTCCCCCCAACTCTTCCAGCAGACACCCCAAGCTCCACCTTGTTTGGCTGTAGGTGTCTGCATTTGTTTTTATTGGCTGCTGGGTGAGCCTCTCAGAGGACAGTTATGCTAGGTTCCTGTCTACAAGCATAACAGAGTAACATTTTTTCACAAAAGACTAGAAGAACACTCACACAAATATATCAGTACACAATAAAACATTTTCATGTTTTCATTGCCTGTGTCACACCAGGTATAGATAGTCACAGGCATCTAAGGGTAAAAGTGCATTCTGTAATAGACCTAGGACTTCCATATTGACTTCCATTGGAGCCAGAGTATGTGCCTGGTTCTTTGCTTGAGCAAAGGGTTTTTGTGGAAGGACTCTCAAGGAAAGCAAAACAAAGAGTTGAAGATGGAACTCAGTTGGTAGAGTATCCAGCTAACATGCATGGAGTTCTGGACTCTGACCCCAGCACATGCAAAATGGGCATGGCAGTGTGTGCCTGTAATAACGGCATTTAGGAGGTGAAGGCTGGAGGATCATAAGTTCACTTGTGTACATGCATGCATGCATATGTGCATGCATGCATTCGTGTGTGTGTGTGTGTGTGTGTGTGTGTGTGTGTGTATGTGTGCGTGCACGTGTTAGGTACTAAAACTCTCAGTTTAAAGATTGCCAAAGATAAACAAGACCTGCTTCTGCCCTTTGATTCTATGCACAGCCTCAGCACAGGGCATTGATGCTGTTGGTTTCCCTTCCATTCATTGGTTTGGTGATGTCTCTGTGTGAGGATTTCCTGACAGCACACCTCCATGCATCCTTCAACCACCATCAGTCCCCTTTCCCTCACGTGCAATTAGTCACCAGCTTTACAGATTTTCTCTCTAATTGTACCTTGAATTTGGTCTTTTCTCTGTTTCCAGGGCCATGGGTTCAGCCCACCTCCATACCATGTCCCTCCTGGTCTACTGTAATCATCTAAGCACTATGTCAGCCTTCTGGTTCTTTTCCTTGTAACCCATTCTCTGCAGAGTTGCTTGGCTGGGTCCCTACAACATAACTGATAATGTTGTTTTACTTAACTGAGACTTTTCACAATTTACCCTATCTCTAGAATAACCTCAAGCCATTATCTCAGCCATGAGTCTGACTGTGACTCCTGCAGCTCCTCACGCACACCTGACTTTGTTTACAGAGTGACACCCAGCTAGTATGGGTAAGTTAAGACTTCCTCCCTGTGTGGTTGGCCAGTTCAGGCCTTACTAATGGTACTCTCCCCTCTTGCTGTGTTGTAGTGGCTAAGCCCCTCCACTCTTAAGTGACTCGTGTGCCCGCGACTCTGCACTTAAAAGAATCAGTCCACCACTGAGAACCTTGTCCCTTTGTTCTTTACCTGGAAAATTAGTCAGTCCTCTAAGATCTACTCAGGCACTAGCCCCTATCTAAGACAGCTCCTGCTCTGTTCACACAGGCAGAACACTTCTGCTGGCCCTTCAGCAGGGCCTTGAGAATTAACTACCTCAACTACAGGGTTTTCTCCTGTTGTATCACTAATGGTAATTTTTTTAAAAAAAAAAAAATGTTGTTTATATCTCTAACATACAGCTTAGTATTTGGAATATTTGAAGACCCTTATAAAGCATTTACTTTCTTGATGAGACCTAGAAGAGACTTAGGAAGTGGCGTGTGAGCTGAACAGTGAAAGGGTGTTTGAAAAGATCTCCATGGCAGTTTGTTTCATGAATCGAAATAATACAGAAAAAACAGATAGGCTATTAGTTAACAGACAAGCTTCTTCTTTTTTTTTTTTTTTTTGGATATTTTATTTATTTGCATTTCAGATGTCATCCCCTTTCTCCATTTTCCTACCCTAGAAACCCCCTATCCCACCCACCTCCAATCCTTTTTGCTTTTATACCATTTTATTTACATGCAAGTATTAAGGTCAGTTCTAGGTTGAGGAACTAGCAATACAATAGATGTGAATAGCCAAGGAACAAACAAGGCAATAGACAAAGTTCTGTGAACACTCCCATGATCACTGTTTCTAAAAGCTTCTCAGGATGACCAAAATATCTGAGCCTACCTCCCTGTCCTAGCCCAAAGTCGTTTTCATGAACAGACAAGCTTCTTATAGTCCGGGTCTTGGTTGCATGGTTTCCCACACATGTTTATTCTGAAATTCTCCATGTGGATCTTAACCTAAGTCTGGCTGCAGAAGTTTCTGGGGATTTGAGAGGCAGTACTGTGGGAGTGCTCACGGCTGGGCAGACTTGCTGAAGATAACAATGAACACAGCCACACCAGTCACTACCTCCATCATGGCGGTCAGAGAGACAGGCTGTCTTTAAAGTGCACATATGGACAGCACTTTTTCAACAGATTTTTAATTTTTACTTTTAAAATACAGCTTATATTTTATTTCATTCTTATTTATTTATTTATGTGTGTACATGCATGTGTGCACCTGTGAAGTTGAAATACTTGCATGTGTATGCACATGTGTGTAGAGTACAGAGGACAACTTAGACTGCCATTTCTTACATGCTTATCTCTCTTCTTTCATGAGCACAGGTTATCTCATTGGTGTAGGACTTCCCTGAGTAGCCTATGCTAGCCAAACAGACCCAGGGCTTACAAGCACATGCCACCACTCTCAGCTTGTATATGAGTTGTGAGGACCAAGCTCAAATGTTCATGCTTACAAGATAAGGACTTTGCCAACTGAGCCATCTTCCCAGCACCAGTTGCTGTGAAACAGTGGTTGTCAATCTGTGTGTCTCGCATCCTATGAAGACTGAACAACCCTTTCACAGAGGTCACCTATCAGATACCCTGCATAGGAGATATTTACATTATGATTCATAACAGTAGCAAAATTGCAGTTATAAAGTTGCGATGAAATAACTTTATGGTTGAGGGTATCACCACCACATGAGGAACTGTATTAAAGGGTGACAGCATTAGGAAGATTGAGAACCGCTGCTCTAAAACATTATTAATTTGGAGTGTATGGGAAGAGTGAGAACAAATACTCAGTGAATGAAGCATGGTGGGTCGGCTAGTGACGGTCACATGGAGCTCGTGCAGAGACAGCCAGTGCATGCTGAGGCATGCCTCCAATGTGGCCTCACACTGGCTTTGAACACTTAATAATAATTAAAAAAAAAGAATGCTATTTATCTCATTAATACTTTGTTACATTTGCCTGGTGCTGACATGATAATTCTTTGACTATATTGATTAAGTAAAATATACTATCTGAATTGATCCCACCTTTCTGTTTGCTTTCTAAATGCGGTCCCTGAAACATTCAGAGTCAAGTGTGTGGCCTGTACTACCTTCCTATTGTGTGGCAGTGGGATATTTTTCTTGCTTAACCATCAGACAAAAGTCATTTAATTAGCTCTCAGACAGGGAAGGCTTTGCATCTTTTGTGTTCTTTGAGGAGTAGCATTTAAATAGTATCATGTGGGTGATTTTACGGCGTCATAATTTCTCTGTGTATGTATGTGTATTTGTGTATATGCATATTCATGTGTAAGAGGCCATAGGAGAGATTTTATCTCTCAGGTGCTATCCACCTTTCTTTTTGAGACAGGGCCACTTACTCACCTGGAACTTGCCAGCAGGCTACTCTGGTTGGACAGCAAGCCCCAGGAATCCACCAGTCTCCCCTTTCCCAGTGCTAGAATTACAGCGTTCACCAATGTACTTTTTTAAAGAAGTGTATGCTCTCTGTGTTGAACCAATATTGATCTTCTCGCTTGCAAAAGACCTTATCGACTGAGCAATCCCCTTCGTCTCTTGATAGCATCTCTATGCATCCCCAATATTGCTTAGAAAACTAGACCAGAGCGTTGGCAAGTTTGCTGTCTTTTAAGCATCAGGCTGTTCTCTTGTGTTATCTCCACAACGTCTCAGTTAGTGATTTACAACCCACTAAGTCCTCTGCTCATTTACAAAGCAGTCCGAAATTTCAGTTAGAAGTTCCCAGAACCCCTTGGTTAATGGAAAAGAATGAGTGTATATCCACAAGTGGGTGGTCGGGATGAGAGTCCCAGAATAGAATCACAAGGCTTAATCCGCACACTACAGCATCCACAAGCCTAATTCTTTTCTTTGAAGAATCAGAAGATGGCCTTAGGGTCATTCAAAGTACCATCTGCTATCCACATAAAGGGGAGGGATTATTTGCACTTTATAAATACTAGACTTTCACTGTGTGTCAACGGCCTCACTGGTACTAAGTTTGCACAGCCTTACAGAGAAGCCACATTAAGACCTGGAGTGGACAGAGCACAGTGTGCACAGCATGGTCAGAGAAGCTTCTGCAATTTTTTTTTAAATCAAAATGACTTATAATTGCCCAGTAACTTTTACTTTTTTGAGCAAAGCATTTGACTTTCTATTCAGTGATCTCTTCCAGTCCCAAATAGGAACATATTTTAAATGTTTAATTCTGTTAATTAGATAGGAGTATATTTCATTTTAAATTTTTTATTGGCTTGCTTTTTGGAGTCATGGTCTTAAGTAGCCCAGGCTGACCTCAAGCTCTATATGTAGTCAAGGATGGTCTTGAACTCCTGACCCTCCCATGTTAGCTATGATTATAGGCACATGCCACCAGCCCCAATGTATTTTATTCTTATGTGAATAAGAAGCAAATACTTTATTTTCTTAAAAGCTAAATTTCTAATTATAATGGCCAGTGCTTCAGTGTTGTGGTGTACAGACTAGACTGTAAATAGTTGAAACAATGTGGCCCAGAAGCCAGGGCATTCTCTGAAGGCCAGGCTCCTCTGAGGAGGGTTCCTGACTGCAGTAGCACAGTGCCCGTGGAAAAGAATGAGTAGCTAAAACCATTCCTGAGTACCCAGGAAGTATTCATGAATACAAGACATGAATGCATCTTAGCCTTGCAAGTCCCAATTAATAGCCTGAGTAGGCACATCTCTTACTTAAAAAGGGCTGCCTGAATGGAGGTTAAGTTATGTTCCGTTTCCCAAGTACCACTCTGGATGTGTTTTTATATTTTGATTACTAAAAAGCATTTTATTTCCTTTTTTAAAAAAAAAAAAGAAGAAAATTTGCATCGGTTGCTGAATAGCTCACATCGTGGACTAAAATGCTCTAAAAGTATGAACAAACAAAGCTCAAACAGGAAAATGGCTAAGTTTTCAAATGAGTGCTGGGAATTGAATTATTCAAGGCTAGACTGCATATTCAAATATGAGTTATGCATTTTGACAAAACATTGTTAACATTCCTGTTCGCTGTGAATAAGTATTAATAATACACAGATTGTACCTAGGGAGCACCCTGCATTTGGGCTGGAAAATATGCCAAATGTACCTTTTTTTTTTTTCATACACATTCAGAGTAGGATGTGTTTTTACATCTACACTTAAAATATATGCTACTGACCGAGTCCCTGTGTCGCCTTAAAAAGAAACACTGGAGAGAGGGGATTGGTTTCTGGAGCTTAGGTGTTTTAAAGTATCAATGGCACTTAAGACATTTTGGTTTCTAGTGAAAGGCTTTCGGATGAAAGGAATTAAAACCATCAAACAATATGGACAACAAAACAAAGGCAAAAGCAAACTGGCAGGCTCACGTCATCAAAGCATATGGGATTCTGTCGGCCAGGCTAACCCACATCCTCAGACCAAGGCACTGCCAGGCTCTAAACCGTCAGTGGCTCACACAAGTCAGAGATACATATGAGTCCTGAGCTCCCAACCCATGTGTTTATTCTGAGCTAATGTTCAGTCATTGATTCAATAATTACTTATTGACTTCCTTTTACAGATCAAGCCTGAGAGAAAAAGATGTGATCTGAGGCCTCCTCGTGGTGTTTGCAAATGCAAGGGTTGGGGGAAAGCTACTTAGTGGATAGTGTGTGTAAATTTGACAGAGAGAAGTAGGGGTTAAGAGTGTACACTTCAACCACAGGTTCAAGTCTTGGTTGTGGATTCTTGGGCAAGTCATTTAATGTTCACGTACTGAGCATTCTCCTATACCAGCTGCTGTGTAGCTTTGGTCAGAACGTAGAGTCATGTGACACACCATAAAAGCTATGTGCTTGCTGTGACAATAACAAGTAACCACACCTGGACCGGGGTGTGGGTATGGGAGAGAGCTTTCCCAGAAAAAGAGTACTCAAACTGGGGTCTGCAGAATGACGAGCCCTTAGGTAGATGGAGGGATTGAAGCTGCATGGGAAGACTGGTAGGAATTGTTAAATCACATTCTTAGCAGTGCCCAGCATGTGCAGCCTGAGACAGGAGGGCATGTGGTACCTCTGCAGGGTACCACAGAACTGGTAGGTGTCTGAGGAAAGAAAGGAGAACAGAACTGCAAAAGAGAAAGGTCATAACCTTGTCTACAGTCGAACCCTGATCTTGTTCAGGCAGTGTGTGTGTCTGTGTGTGTGTGTGTATGCGAGTGCACGTGCATGTGTGTACACGTGAGCCTGTGTGCACTCCTGCACATGCATGTATGTATAGCTTTGCTTTTCCACATCCATCTCTTGCTTGCAAGAGGGTGAGAGAACAATATTGTCTCTGTTTCTCTGTTCAGCCTTGCAAATAAAAGCCCCTTAGAAGTGGCTGGACATGAAGGTAACATTGTCTAAATATTAGATGGAAATTAAATAGCCTCTTGATGCTCAACTTATCTTTTCTGGGACTGTAATCCTCTATTTGTGTTTATTGTCCATGGCTGAAGTACTGCAGCTAGATGTAAAAAAAAAAAAAATTGATAATCTTTTTTTTTTTTTTTAACACTACTTGATGGGAAAGAGGTGGGGTGGATGGGTACTAATTAAACCTCAGTAAGGAATTTCTATAGACATTTCTGTGTCTCTCCTAGATGGGATGAATGTCATGTTCGGATTCCTATTTTATGTAAAAATCCATTATAAATACGTAAAAGAATTTGCCAAATCTTGATTTCCTCAATTGAAAAATGACCCCAAGCACCAACTCTGAGAAGGGGAAGCTTTAGATATTTCTTGATCTTTGGCTCTTTTGTTCTCCCTGCACGTGGTTTCCTAAACCAGCAGAATAATTTGGGAATGGTAGATATTGAAGCAACTAATTTTTCTTTTCTGTAATCTGCATAGACTTCAAAATGCGTACAAGCCACAAAGTGCCGGTTCATATGATTTGTTGGCAAGGATAAAAAGAAGAAAGGAAATTACTTTGTAAGCATGTGGATCGATCCAGCTTTCACAGATATTTTTCTGTTATGTGAAGCCCGAGGGTTTCTGCCTATCTGAGCTTTATTTGACAATTACCACTTGCCTGCCTAATTAAACGATAATTTATAAATACTAAGGAAGCATAACGGGGAAGGGCAGATAGGTGCTAACCAGAGCACTGGATAAAGCTGATGGGCTTCCTCAGCAAGCCCCATCCCTTGTCCTGGTTGTTAACTGGTCTTGTATGTGTTTTGTTAGGTTGGGCATTTGTTAGTGCGTGATCATTGATTGCAGAAGACACCTTTTCTCCCTGCCCAGGACTCTTTCTTTTGCCATTCTTATTGCAGACATAATAGTTATGGAATAGTGCTTGTATTTTAGTTTAGGACATTTTAGGACATAAATGTAGTAGTTAGAGCTGCATACACTGCTGGAAAACCCTGAAATTAGTAAGCAATGTTTCTGTGCCCCTCCTTAGTTCTTAGCCGTTTTGTCTATGGTAAGTGTATTTTCTTTTAATAGGTTTTTAGATCACCTGGGCTTTGCAGTTAATTTCATTCCATAGGGCCTCTTTATGTTGTTCCTAAAAGGCTGGCAGATGTGTGTGTGTGTGTGTGTGTGTGTGTGTGTGTGTGTGTGTGTGTAAGTGGGGGAGGAGGATAACCTAGTCTTGGACTGTGGCTCAGAGAGCTCCCTAATCTTTAGTGATAAGAATGATATTTTATATGCAGTATGGAAATGTTCCTAGGTTCCTACTGAATATAGAAATTACCCAAAGAAAGGATTCTGTAGAAATGACAGCCTTTGTCCTTCTGGTGTGTCTCCTCAAGCCTCCTCACCTATTGTAAATATTGGGGTAGTCTCTGCAATGCAGAACCAGCTAACACGATGTAGAAGCAGGGTTTATCTGAACAGAAATTGTCAACGGAAATGACAAGGTAGAAAAAGGATCCATGCCTTTAGAAAAAACAGGTTCAAGAAGACAGACAGTGGCGAAGGCAGCCCATCGGAGGTCATGGAGATCTCTCTCTCTCTCTCTCTCTCACTCTCTCTCAATTAAATAATTTTAGTGTCTACTGATTAGGATGATGATGGTTTGAGTGAAGTGTGTGGGAATGGCTTATCAGGAGAATAACAAAATAAAGGGCTTTGGTGTTTCAAATCGTCAATTCCACGAATTATTCAGCATTTTGTCCTTATAAATAGCAATTATTTGCCTTTTTCAGAACAGAAAAAATTATCTTTCATATTCAAATATTTAAATATACCGTGCTGTCACTGGGGCAAAAAAAAAAAAAAAAAAGTCCTAATGTCAGAACAGATTTTTATGCAAGGAATAATTTGAAAGTGGTGGATTAGTTTCCACCTTTTGAAACACAGTGCTTTCTGTAATCTTCAAACATTATTTAGGATAATGGAAGCCATCATCCCTGTCCTCAAACGGTAGCACTCCCATTAGACTTTGCAGCTACCTCTCATTTTTTATATTAAAATACAAGGCTTAAAAGGTATTATCTTACTAAAGGGGGGCAATTGTAGAGATGATTTGATTGAATAAAGGAAAAAGCTGTACAGGCCTTTTAAGATCAAGGATGTATTGACGGAAAGCTATCATTACAGACAATTAATGTTCTCCAAGGGAAGAAATTGATTATGGACAAAGATGGACCCTAAGGAGCAGACATGTCTTAATGCTCCGAGGCCTTGAGGATTATGCGTCTCGTTCACAGCATTCGTATTTAACCCTTTGTGGTGACTAGAACGCTAGCTGATTCTTACAGAATGACAAGGATCAAATTAAGTTGGGGGATGGGGAGAGTGGGTGCTTTGTCAAGGGGTCGGCTGTGATCTGAATTCGGCTCTCTAAACAATGCTCAAATAATTAGATTTGTAGTGTCTTTCCTGGATGCTGACTTCTGGAGTAAACGTAGGCTGAAATTTACAGAGAATGAAATCGGAGAGCGCTGGCCAGTCTGTTCATTGTTGAGACGTGATAATGCCCAATAATTACAGTTAAAGACGTGCTCTCCTAAGGAACCCCTGAACTTCAGCTGCATTCATGTTTCCAAATAACAAACCCTTTAACTTTGCCCGTCCTTCCTATAGATCTCGTACAAAGCATCCATCATGTCGTTAGCTAGGCCCTTGCAGCCGTGATCACAATTGGGTACTTAATAAGGTGGCAACCCCACTGGGGACATTTCACATAATTATTCTTAGCAGAAAGGAAATTGTTATGGCTTCCCCCCCCCACCCCCCCTTTTTGAGTTTGGCAAAATTCCAGGTGAATTAGTTTGGACTCCTAAAAACCTGTTCCGTGTCATTGGTGAATTTCACTCACTCCCCAAGCTGTGACTGCTCTGGACACTGCTGTTCCTGCTCTGGACATTGCTGGTCAGTAGAGCAAGTCTCACCATGTGGCTGGCCTCTCCAGCCCAGGGGTTGCCCCCAGGACAAGAGGATGCTGTTGATGATTAGGGGCTACTGGTTTCAGATGCTGGATTTAGGATGGGTGAGCTTTGAAAAATTGCTCTCTTTTCTCTCTCTCTCTCTCTCTCTCTCTCTCTCTCTCTCTCTCTCTCTCTCTCTCTGACTTCGCTCCCTGATGGTGTGTTATGAATCTTGCCAAATAATTGGAGAGATTCACATGTTGACACAGTAAATAGTTTGTCTAGAGAACTCAGACTTTTAGTAGAAGTTAAGGGAAGAGATGTTGAACCCTGGGCTCTAATTTTGGGCTGGCTTGGAGAGTTGAAAATGGCTGTCATTAATTAGCCCAGACAATTAAAACCACTTGTTATTCAAACATGAACAATTTGAAGCCATCTCCTGATGTTCTCAGACCTCAGAGCTTTTAATTCACCACCACTGAGTCAACTCGCCTGAAAACTTGGAACTGTTTAGCAAAGATCATATTAAGGAAGCAATGGGCAGGTGAGTGTGACATATGGCCCTCCTCACTCAGTAACAGCATCCTGCATCACCAGCTCAATCCCAATTGCTACAGTCATCCAGCACCTCTTGGAGCTTGACATCAGCAACAACTCACATTGTACATTTGATGGCGAGTGGCTGTTTCTGAAAGACTCCTTCCTGAATGGGAACGTTGCTCTTTCTATGGCACCTAGAGCACAGGAGTTGGGTGTGGGTGGTGCATACCTGTTAATTAGAACACAAAGCAGATGGATAGAGAGTTCAAAACCAACTTGGACTACATAGTAAGACTCCAGTCCAAGCTCAGGGGAAAAAAAAAATAGAATACAGAGCATCCAAAGTCCTAACTCCAAGAAAGATTCTGAAAGATTCAGAAAGATTCTGGCTAATGTGTCACTTAATTCCTGGGAAAACAGGAGTCCTAATGGTGGTCACTTGCTATTGAGAGGATCATAAAGTCTTTTAAGAGAGGAATTTATGTGAAAGAGTGAGTTTGGAGAAGCAGTTGCTAAGTCAAAGCTCCGTTAAACAATTACTTCTATGGTTATGATCCCACCGCAAAGGAAGATGGCAAAGCTATTAACAAAAATTAAACAAGGAAAATGTGTGTGGTGGGGAGGTAATACCACACTTAAATTCCAGGCCTGGTCCATGTAATGATGTTCAGTGGGAAATCAAGGTTTAGAGTGGAGGAGAGAGGGGTTTTATAGTCCTTGCTTGCAGAAGAGAAAAGTGAAAGTATGGGAAAGTGAGAGGGGGGAAAGATTCAGACTGTAGCTTGAAAACACAGAGAGAGCTGCAGCTTCTATGACCTAGGAGCAGGCAGAGGAAGAACCTACATAGAAGCCATCAGTTTGGTCATCAACTATATTCTAAGCCAGAGAATGGAATCTATTTGGGTTTAAATACCAATTACCAAGGGTACTATGTGTCCCTGAGCCTAAACTGATTCAGCGGCATTTTGATAATACACTAACAAGGTGGAGGAGGTGGCTCAGTTTTCAAAGTGCTTGCTATGCTCTATGAGGACCTGAGTTCATGGCCAGAATCCACAGCAGGGGAAATGGGTGTGGTGGCAGGTGCTTGCAATACTGGAACTGGGGAGGCAGAGGCAGGCAGATCCTTAGGACTTGATGACCAGCCAGTCTAATCTACTGAATAAATCCAGGCCAATTTGAGAGACCATGTCTCAAGAAGAAGAGGTGGAAGAGGGAGAGGGAGAGGAGGAAGAGGAGGAGAAAGGGGAGAGGGGGAAGAAGGAGAGGAGGAGGAAGAAGAAGGAGAGGAGGAGGAGAACAATACTCTGGTGAATGACCTCTACACTTCGAGTGTGAGTACACACACACACTTGGGGCTGGGGTCAGAAGGAGAGGGGGTAGGGTGACAGGGAAGGAAGGGGAGAGGGAGAGATTTGTTTCAAATATCAAATGTGGTGTGCGTATAAAATGCTTATTTTATCATATACTTGTGACGTGGTAGAGCCATAATTAGATATATATGGACAAAACATGAATAAACAAGGGGCCAGAAAGTAAAGGATTACAACCTAATGTTTGGAGACAGGATGAAGTGTATGTTTTGTGGGTGAGCCAGAGATCTAAGTGGCACAAAGGCTAAGGTTTAGAAGCCCTTTCGCGTGTTCTATGTCCTTTATATAGCATCACATATGTGTTCTGTCCACTAGCCCTCAGGCGCAGCAGTATATCACTAGGAAGGACATGACTGACATGTACAGAAGGGAGTGGCTAGTCCCCTCTATGGTACACAGGCTGGGCAGAGATTAGAATCAAAGAAAATTTGACTCCTACTAGTCTTATTTGGGCTGGAAGAAGACAGAAACAGAGCTTTGATTTGAACCCAAGATCAACTGAGGCTCAGTTACCTGCTTCATTTCCGGATGGTATCTATCCTTTCTGACGCCCCACGGCAATGTTTTGGAGAGGTCAGTTTTCACGACTGAAAGATCATTGGGCTTCTTGGCCTCATGTGGCTCTTTGTGACTGACCACTAGCTTTAATAGCCAAGCCACACTGGGAGACCTTCATTTAGAAGTCCCAGAGCCAAGTCAGAAAGCCTGTGAGGTGTGCAATCTATGCAGGCAGTATGTGAGTGAGCCTTGATACACGACTACAAACCTGTGTGCTATGGAAGTGCAAGCATGGGTGGATGAGGAAAACCTACTTGAGGTGTTGGGTGTTAGGGTAGACCATCATCCTGGCCAGTGGCTCTCAACCTTCTTAATGCTGTGGGCTTTTAATATAATTCTTCATGTTGTGAGGGCCCTCAACCATAAAGTTATTTGTGTTGCTACTTCATAACTGTAATTTTGCTACCATTATGACTCTTAATATAAATATCTGATATGCAGGATATCTGATATATGACCCCTGTGAAAGGTCTTTTGACCTTAAAGGAGCTGTTACCCACAGGTTGAGAACTACTGATATAGGCCATTAGGAATCAGGGTCCAGTATTCCCAAGCTGCCACCAGAGAGCAGGGACTGTGAAATATCAAGGAGCTCAGGGCATGGGGTATAATGGAGCTGGAGAGTCCTTCCCTTGTCTGACATAGTCAATACATTAGCATCCTGATACAATGCATTGCTCACACATTCTAGCTGATGTTGGAGTACACAGACCTGCACGCTTTCAGAGAAGCACTGTAGAGCACATAGAGTCACAGAGGATGTTGGACTTGCTAACAATGGGTGTCTACGTTGCTGGTTTCTGTGTCAACCATATGTTTCACTCTTAGTTCATCGTGAATCCCTTCTATGTATGAAAAAGAAAGTTGGGCTGGGAGGTGGCCCAGTGGATTAGGCACTCAGTGTGCAAGCTCGAAGATCTGGGTTTGAATCATCAGAACCCACAAAGAAGCCAACATGTTAGTGTATGGATCTGCAGTCCCAGCACTCCTGTAGAAGATGAGGGACAGAAGATCCTGCTTGCAATGAACAACCCTTTCTCAAACAAGGTGGAAGGCAAGGACCAACACTGAGATTGTTCCTTCGATATCTATACAAACATACCATGGCATGCATACACATACACGCTCGGGCACCCACTCAGAAGAACATACACACATAATTAAAAAGAAAGTTGATTATTAAGCAGCATATTGAGTTATGCTTCCAGCAGCTTCATTCATTTCTGTTGTTATGTCTCTTGGTCTTGAGTGACTGACCACTGCCTCCAAATAGTGTGAGCACATCCTGGCACTGGCACGATGAGGACATTGCCTACTGAAAACAGCCCGTGCCACAGTGACTCTATTTTGTGTACGTGTGTGTGTGTGTGTGTGTGTGTGTGTGCATGCACTATTGCTTAGCTGTCATGCAGATTTGACCATGGACTAGATAGATCAGTGGCTTCTAGCCATGACTGCCGATAGAATGGAGTGGAGAGAGATCCTATAGGCACATTTAACCCATGATGGCTGTGCCCAGGACAGTTAAGGGATGTGGCCCAACACAAAATAGTGAACTTATTTTAAGTTTTACAAGAATTAGAAGATGAGTTTGACACTGGTGTGTGAACCCTGTAGATGATATCCTATCACAAAACCCAAAGGTTGGATGCACCTAGAACTTTGAGGTGTATTGAACCTGAGTGCCACTCCCAGAAGTTTCTGAGACACAGGTTGCACTTTGGAGTTCCTAGGATTTTTCTGAGAGATAGGCACGCTGTTTGATAAGGAGAGTGGCAAGCAGGTTTCCAAGAGAGGTCGTTGGGCTCGGAGTTTGTAGTTCAGAATGTCAGAAGTGGCCTTTTATTCCCAGGCTTCAAGCTTAGAGACCCCACTTCAAGAACTGCAGGTCTGGCAAACTGAGCTGAGATATTAGTCAAAAAGCCCCACTTCCTCCTCCCGAGGCTTGAAGAGAGCCACTGTTAGGGCCCTTCTAGTGATGTCCACTTGTGTGCCTTGCTGGCTTGAGACCCTTGGTTGGAAAGCGTAGGCAGGGAGTCATGGACTTTAATTGGTAAAGAATTTTCCAAGATCTTGCAGGCAGCTCTTTTGACTCAGTAGGACTGGGCGGAACCTGAAGATCTTAATTCCCTGAAGACCCCTTTCGTGCCCAGGGGTCATACAGAGCAGCCCAGATGGAGCCCAAATAGCCTGAGGGGTTGGCTGAGGTCTTTTAGCTTCACCTGGGATCAACTGATTCAAAAGCTTCAACAGTCTGTCACTTTCTTAAACTATGTGTTAACCTGGTCAATTAATAGTTACGGAATCACACTTGAGTCAAGCTCTAGGCAGCATGGGAATGAAGTGCCAGGGGAGGTGGTTCAGTGGGTAAGGCATTTGTTATGCAAGCATGAGGACTGGAGTTCAAATCTATAGCATCCATAGCACAGGCTGGTGTGGCAGCCCACTTGTTATCCTAGTTCTGGGTGGGGCTGAGACGAAGGATCCCCAGGGAAAGCTGGAGAGTCAGTCTAGCTGAGTTGGTGAGTTCTGCGTTTATCAAGAGACCCCACCTTGGTAAATAAAGTGGAGTATAATTGAGGGAGACCTGATGTCAACCTCTGGCCTCCACAAGCACCTCTACTTGTACTCACACATATGTGAAGGTGCATACATACATGTATGCAACACACACACACACACACACACACACACGTGTCCTTGATTTCATGATACTTAACATTTTAGCCAGAGAAATATATGTTTTATTTTTGCTTTTGTTTTAATGTGCTCACAATTGTCTCTAAGTACACAAAGCGGAGCCAAGCATCTGAGTTCTGGAGTAAAACAGGAGGGGCTGACGAGCTGATGAGCGGGGTCCCAAAGCCTGGTGGAGCGATGACACTTTCATTTCAGAGCTGAGACAAGAGGATCGCTACAAATCACAGGTCAATGCAGACTGCAGAGCGGGTTGCAAAAAAACCGAGGCTACAGAGTGAGGCCCTGTCTCAAGTCACAGAAGCGGAAAAGCACAAACGAGACAGATGGTTTTCAAAATAGTAGCCACCCTGGTCTCATCTAGCCATCCTGGACTCAACTAGCCACCCTGGTCTCAGCTTGTTCTGAGCAGGTCACGGGAATGGGATGTGAAGCTCTTCAGGTAAGCAGGATGAAAGAGAGGGATGCTAGCCAACAGTCACAGCATTGAATCAAACCATTTTGGAAACATCACCAACGACCTGCCCCATCATTCTCCTAAAGGAAGAAGGTGGAAGTGGCTATCAAGACCCCTAATGGTAATAAACCATCTCTGAAACTCACAGGGGTGAAATCACGGGGACTTCCTTCTAATTGTGCACAAGGCATCTTGTACACAGCTAGAAAGTAACAAAAAGATTGAAGAATTGCACTCTGTTTATAGACAACTTTGAAGTTTACATAGCATAATAAAGTCTTTTGGGTGTGTCTGCCTGGTTTCCCAGAAAAACCTAAGTATGTTATTAAAAGGAGCATGAGAAACTTTAAAAGAATCACGAAAACAACCAAACCAAAACACAACATAACATAACAAAAATCAAGGAATAAATAGGTTTTTCTGGAGGAGATGTCAGCCCAAGTCTTTTGGTGACAACTCTGCGTTATTACGGCTGCACACACAGATAATAATCAGAAGAACGTCCCTTCCTGTGTATGTTCAGAACGCCCTCAGTGGCAGAGGAAACTAAAATCAGAACAAATCTTCAGGCAGAGGCAGCTTTCACCTGTATTTTTTTTTTCAAGCTGAGAGCACTCCTTAATTACGAGGGTTTTTTTTTTTTTTTAAACACTGTTCTCAATTGGTAACATATGTTGCTGTCAGCGAGTATTTAGCACCTGCAGAAAACAGCAAGAAATGCACGACAGCGCATAGGTGGAACACCCACTGTGCGGCTGTGAACACTGTCAACAAATTGTACTTTGTTAATTTTTTTTCTTATTAAAAAAGAAATCCAAGAAAAAGACTTGGGAGTGCAGGTGTTTCTGAGGCAAAGGAAGGAAGGCGAGGTTAGTGCAGCCTTGGGCATGGGAACTGGGGTTGGATTTACATGCCTTGAAGCATTTCCTGTCTCCTGCCTCTCTCTTCCTATCTTTGGGTGGAAAAGAAAACCCTCTATACACACGGGCTCTGGCAGGCTTGGCTGTCCTGTGAGGTATTTGCCATCAGAGTCGGTAGATCAGCTGCAGGGGCGGGGAGTTGGCACCTGGCGTCGTGACCTTCTACACAGGATGTGCTTGGAGAGGGTCCTTGTGAACCCACCAATTCATTAATATTAATTTGAGGGCCTTCTGTTTTGTTTTCTCTTTAGTCGGGTTCTCATGTAGTCCAGGCCAGCCTTACATTGGCTGTTTTGAGATTGGCCCTGAACCCCACATCTTGTTACTCCTTATCCCAAGTGTTTAGAAGACAGGTGTGCGCTATTCTGGCTAGCATCTCATCTTCCAATAGATTAGATGTGGTTGAGATAGGGAGGTGGTCCTGCACCTGTTCCTTCTACTGTGCTATCCTAAAGTGCATGCTTGTCTTTAGCTCTGTGAATTCTCTTATGTCCCAGCGAAGGTCAGTTTTCTTAGCTGATAGCATTCCACGAAGCACCCTGTGTTTCAGACAGAACATATTAGCTGAGACGGTGCTGACTGGTGCCTCTATTCTGGGCTTCTCTGGTTCTTTTAGCTATGAAATGAGACTTGCCTGTTGTTTCCCAGGACCTCCCATCACTGATAACTTTGTTTCTTCATTCTTATAAGCCTGCTCATTCAACAGGAGTGGGTGATAGTTGGTGTTTGAAGAGACACCCTCTCCCCACCCTGTCGAGATAAACTTACCAGATTGAGATGAACACTGAGCCAGACATAATGGTGATGATATCTGTGTCTAACCTGGCAAGATAGCTTGAGTCCAAGAGTTGAACACCACTGTTTTAAATCTAACACAGAGCTAACAGGACAACTCTAAATATCAAGTGAAAAAATCTGCAGTGTGTAAGGTTCTGGTCTGTAAAATTTTAGCTGTCTTATTTTCGGTCTCTTCTCTCCTCTCACTCCGATGATAGGCACTGGAGACCTTACTGCTAATATGCACATTATACAAAGAAACCCACAAAGCATAGCATCTCAACACCACAGACTAGGGAGGCTCAGACCAAGCTTCAGTTCAGCCAGGTCTGTGTTGTGTCCTCACGCGTTGGCAGAGGCTCTTCATTCAATGGTGGCTCTGGCTGCCCCATGTGGGGAACAAGCGTCTGCACTTCTCACAGCTGAGAGGAAACCCTGGAAATGACACATTTTACACCTCTCAGCCGAGGCTCAGAGCTCGAAAGCACTTCACTCCCCGTCCCAGAGGGACGGAGAATCTGTTTGCAGTAATCACTCGCAGTGTTGACAGAATGTTCGAAACCATCTGCTCAAGGGCAAGTGTTAACTCTATCACGTCCTAATATTTTAAGCCCACTGATCCCCGGGCCCAGGAGACCTCCTGATGGAACTCTCTTTGGGCTGCGTGTCAGCCTGCTGTCAGTTATTATCCCACTGCAGCAAGGCCTGGTGCACCAGCCAAGGCTCAGCGAAGAGAGGCCTGTGATGAAAAGTGTCGCAGCTGGCTGTGCCAGGCAGGTCCTGTCAGCTGCAATGCAGCCGAGGCCGTCTGAGGCTTGCAAGAGTGCTTCTGCATATATGCCTCTGCCTTTAAGCTTATTTTTATAAACAGGCTTCTTCCCTTGTTGGTAGAAGGCATGCATTATTAATATGGGTTTGTATCCATGTGTGCATTTCCGCTGTGTGCACATAAGTATGTACAGATGTGACTATAGTCCTGAACTACCAGACTCTGCCAGAACTACTTCATAAAACATAGAATTCGGCACACAGGTTTTCTGGTGCATTAATCTCTCATTATGATAGCCAATGATAAGTTGTTTAATTATTTGCACTATCTATTTATTTTTATATGTATCAGTAGCACAGTTGACATGTATCTCAGAATTAAAAGCTTATAGAACAATTAGAGGAGATATGCAATCAACAGTAAAAACATTAGAAAGCCCAATGGGCTAAAGACTTGGTGTTTTCCGAGGAAGCCACTTGAAACTTCTGATGTGTCCAAGCCCCTGGGAATGAAGCATGCTGAGGGACCCCTCCCTGAGTGTGTCTCAGGCTCTCATCTGTGTTAGATACTTCAGTGGGACAGATGCCATTGGCCAGAATGGCCTCCAGAGCACTGAAGGAGCTACTGAGGAGAAACCTAGCACTAAAAAGCAAGTTCTCAGCTACAAGCCCCCTAGATTTTACATGAGGCTTCAGGTTTTCATTTTTTGTTTTTATTTGTGTGGGAGAGAAGTCATCCTATGCCCGTTTCTGTGCTGGGCCATTCTAGGTGCGTAGCAGGTAAAGCATGAACAGAGACTTTGTCCTAGCCCCATATTAATAGACTTACGTCCCAGATATGACTGAGAGCAACTGAGTCTGTCCACGCTCAATGGGGTGGGTGCCACATCACGTCAAATACTCACAACACATCTTCTTATTACCAAACTATGTCAGGCTGCTTATATAGTTCCCAATGTTATTATAAACCCCACAGAGTAAAGATACTAAGGCTTAGAAATGTGTAGGCTTGGTCAAAGCCCCAAAGCCAGAAAGTGTGTGAGCTCGGGCCACAATCTACACAGAAGACTCGAAGCTCGCTCATTCAGCATGGCTGACTCGGTGCCAAAAGAGCCATTAGCGCTCACTCAACTCTCATAGGTCACAGAGCAGAGCAGGGGAATTGCGTCTTCATCTAAACCCACCCCCCACGAGATGCTCTCTTTTCACTTACTGGTCAGGCATTTATTATGTCCAAGTCCTGGGCTACTGGAAAGAATTTGGTCACTTCAGAATTTGGGGCGCAGAGCTGTTCTGCATTGTTCCTGTGTCCACGATTTTGTGGAAACAGGGAGGATGTGAAAGTGTACCATCTGAGGAAAATGCACAACTAGCCACTTCTGGATGCACTTGTGAGTGTGCTCTGTGTGTGTGTGCTGTGTGTGCATGTGTACATGTGAGAAAGAGTCCAGTGTGTGTGTATGTGTGTGTGTTCTATGTGTGAGAGAGTGCACTGTGTATGCATGTGTGTTCTGTGTGTGAGAGAGTGTACTGTGTGTGCATGTGTGTTCTGTGTGTGAGAGAGTACACTATGTGTGCATGTGTGTGCACATGAGAGAGAGTGCACTGTGTGTGTGTGTGTGTGTGTGTTTTACTCTGTACTCAGAATTTCTAGGAGAGGCTGCCATGTTATATCACATGGAAGTTCTGAAGTCTTTCAAAGAGAAAGTGAAGTGCTTCTTGGAGAAGATGGGGAATGTTTAGCATGGGGAATGTTAGACTTAGATGTCAAGCGTCTTACCTGGCAGACAGCAGGAGTGTTCTGTTTTAACAGCTTCTTCTACAGATTGCTTTCTTGACGTCTTAGTTTTCGAATCTGGCTCCTTCTTTGTCTCTGTGATGTAGTTAATCCCTGCCATCCAGATGACATTGCATGTGGCTGCACAATGTCCAGAATTCCTATTTTAATTCATATTGTGGTCTGTGTTCCCCTATATGTCTGGCCATGAAATCACAGACAGAGACTGGTCTAATACCACATAAATGTGCAAATAGACTTATGAATCCAAGTCCTAGTGACCAAAGCTCTTGAACTCCCTGGACCTCTGCATTCGGGCACATGAGGGCCCAGAGCTTCAGTTTCTATCTAGACAGGAACAGCTTGTTCTCAGGGTCACTAAAGACCAAGATAGATATAATGTGTCATCAGAACATCTTATATGCACAGCAATGATAAATTCCCATATCCGGTTTCTGCCCTTCATCCCATTCACTTTCTTGCTTATTTACTATCTATAAAGGGAATGATATTCTTAACTTTGGGCCACATGAAAGAGAGTAGAAAATAACGGCATCTTCATTGAAAATTACTTGGACATAAACTTCCATAATTACTATTATTTATTGTATTCATTCGCGTGCATGTGATCTTCTTGTTTGTGTTACTTAATTTGAGGTCAGCAAAAATTCCTACATTATGGTAAATAGGTATGGGACCAGTGAAAAAGTGAGTAAAGGTGCTTGCTGGCAAGGCTGATGACCTGAGTTCGATTCCCCATATACCATGTAAAGGTAGAAAGGGAAAAACTGACTTCAGCAAGCTGTCCTCTGACCTTCACACACATTCTGTGTCATGGGATGCATCCTTCCCCACGCACATAAATAAATAAATGTAAAAAGATTATTAAAATGAATTCGGTATCACAACTGTTTGCTACTTAAATTTTTCTATAGGTGAAGTTTTTAACTTGTGCCTGTGCCTTGGAGGCTGGCATTTCAAGTTCCCCTGCACTGTGTGGAGCTGGAGTTTCAACACCCTCCCCTCCCATGCTCCCTTTAATCCTTTCAAACACAGGATGGGCAAAGTGAATCTCTGTCCCAGGTGCTGAAAGGACAGACCAAGACTATCCATAACCAATCATTTCAGTGTATACTCACACACAGTTAATGACTGTCCTGAACTCTATGCTTCATGTCTTAGAGTGGAATTTATAAATAATAATTAAAAAAGACAACACTCCCTAAAATACATTATTAAAATTAAAGAAGAGATAAATATGAAATACCCATTAATGGCTCATAGACTGCGTAGCTACCCTGGATGCAGGGGAGTATTGCTATCTGGATTTTCAGGTTCATCTCTGGGTAAAGTGCAACTCCTTAGGTTTGCTTTTGTTCTTCCTTTAACTGCAACACTGATAATGAAGAAACTTTGTTTTTATAAACAGTGGTTTGTAAAAGTTCAGCATATTTGGCTCTCTCACACAAAGGCCTCCAGGAATGTTGAGTTACTGTTAATTCTTATGCACAACATCCAAGTTGGCTAGGAGTCATCTGTCCTGGAGTGACCTTAGATGGCAGGAAGACAGAGGCAGCACTCACCTGTGAGGTGTGGAGTATAAGGAGAGCAAGTCCTGACACTCAGGAGGCATCCTGGGTACCACTTACACGCCTCTGGGCATGCTTTTACCTTTGGGGAGAAGGCTATAGCATGGTGAGAGAGCTGGCAGGGGTGTGTACCTTGGGTTGACCTAAGCACAGTGCTCCTGACTGTCAGGATGGGTGAGTGGGTGACTGAAAGGTACCTTCTGATTTTTCTGAGGGCTGTAATAGAGAAGAGGAAGAGACTTAAGTTCCCCTTGGGGACATTTAGGTGGGCTGCAAGCTGTGGGCTTCTCTAAGTAAGTCTTGTCTCTTGCTTTCGCCGTGCTGAGCACCTTCCGTGTGTGGCTCCGTCCGGCCAGCTGCTTCTGTGAACTCTCCTCTGTCATGTCCCGTCCCCCATGGCTGCTCAAACGTGATCCCCCTGAGCTCTCTTCCTCTCCAGCTGCATCTGTGCGCCTCCCCTGCTGATCCATCCACTTCCTCAGCTCAGGGACAGCGCAAGGAAATGATTCCAGCAGCTAAACAGCTTTTATGCAGAGAGAATATTTAAATATTCCCAGTTTGCATGATTCGCCTCACCTCATGCTATGATCAGAGGTTAATGGAGACAGTTTGGGCCTTCTGTTAGTAGAGACCGGAAGACTTTCAGAAACGAAGGACAACTTCTTTTAACACCTGCCCCCCAATGTGAATTTTTATACAGGAGAACATTTTATTCTACAGATTCATCTTTAGAGATGGTCACCCTATGTTCCCTCTTGCCTTTGACTCAGACTTCAGCCAGGCTAAAAGCTGGTTTGACAATTATTACCTCTACTGGATAGAATTTTATAATGGGCATTATGTTCCATGTGTTTATATCACTAAAAAAATTTTGCTATGTAGATGGTATTTTATAGTGCTTGATGGCTACTTTGCTTTTTAAGGGAAACATTAATATACATTTAAGGCATGAAACACTGTAAAATGACCTGCCAGGCAGGCTTGTCCACAGGATGACCACGATTGGACAGTCCCTAACCCATGCATACCCAGGCAAGCATTAATTTACAAATGTGTTTATATGTCTATTCATAGAGATGTGCTTCAAACATCACTCCATATATTCATTTACTTTAATAGACTGTGAAAGTCACCTTGTTCCTCAAATGTCTCCTTAGTCCTTCTTCTCATTCTTCATCCCTTCCTTGCTTTCTTCCTCTCTCTCTCCTTTTAAAAAAATTCCCTTTTTTTTCTCTCTTCCATCCTTCCCAAACCCTTTAGTTGTTTCTCTTTCTCACAAATACTGAAAGGTATTGAGACTATGTTGTGTTTACTTTTTTATCCCTTTGAAGTACTTTATTATGACGGAATCTCCTTTGATAGCCCTCCTAGGCTCACAGTCTGCACATCAGTGGTCTAACCTGCTTCAGGACAGTACACAACTTTACATGTGTCAGGTCCTACAGATCCCTGACATCACTCAGCTTTTGTATTTTTGTTTTTAAATGTTCTATAAGTTCTTATAGAACATACAAGTAGCACATTTTTTATAGTGCCTTTGTTCAACCAGCAAGTAGTTTATAGATGATACTACTTATTCCATGGAGTCTGAGCAATCACACAGTCTTTTCTTTGCAACACAGTAGATACTTGAAGCGGTAATTCAAATAGTATATGTTAACCATGTGACTATTTTTATACTCAGTGTTTTTTGAGAATATGGGGCACATAAGAATCCAAAGTCAAATGGCATGGCTTCTGGATTCAAGGAGGTTCGAGAAGTTTGTCTAACAAGCAAGTAACTGGTGTGTAGAGAGTGTGCATCATACTGTAGCAGATATGGTAATGGGAATATGTGCAAGGCTGAATGACGTCACATCAGATGGAGATGATTAGCAGTGAGGCATGGAGAGCCCCTTGTTTTCTTGCCAGTTCTCTTGAAACTATTCTCTTGGATGGTTCACCAAGTGACAGTGCCTTTGGTTTCCTTTAACACCATCAACTTTGAGATGCCCTGGTATCCAGTATCATTTACATGGTCGAGTCTGCACTGAGGAAGGGCGATTTACAGAGCTTAAGGCAAGTAGAATAGAATCTAGCCAGCCACGCTTAAGAGAGTCCAATTGTGAATACACGTTATCTTTGAAGTTAACCTCCTGTGCCTGCTCATCACAGCTCTTACAGGATACTTGCAGGAAGTCTTTGGAATAGCCTCATGGGAGGGTGTCTCAGAACAAAGAGGAAATAATTCATCTTTTCCTTCTGCATTGTGGGCAGCAGAAACCCTGGCCGTTTTTGTTTTGTTTTGGTTTTCATCAAGATTTCTCTGAATGGCAGCCATGCAGAAAGGCCTTAGATTTGGGAAGCAGAATTTTACTGGGTTTGTCTCTGCTGGTTCAGACAGTTTGCTTTTGGACTTTTCATAAGCATTCAACTGCTGCTTCAGTGCTCAGCTAGTTGGTTGGTCTTAGCATTCTTCGGGAAATGCCTCATGTTCTTACTTCTCCTTCCATCTTTCTTCCTCAAATGTGGTTGTGTTTGACCATGCGCTGCTTGGAGGACAGATTCTGTTCTGCTCATCTTTGTATTCATACATGAATAACACCTGGCTGGCACCTGATAGGCTCAGAACAAACACTTATGTGTGAATGAAGCAAGCCCTTCCTGTCTTTGGGATTACCCAAAGTATCACAAGACACCATGTCTCTGTCTCTGCCCAGTCCTACACCCTACAAGACAACAACTGTCGCTGGGTGCCAGGACGTCCACCAGGGGGCACTGTCTCGCAACAGGCTCTTCAGCAGTTTTTTCAAGATAGATGCCTGAGCTTCATCATCCACTCCCAGCTTCAAGCTCTTAATGAATACCGCTAATATATAATATTTATAGGAAACTTTGACCAAAGGACAACTGTACCAACATTAGATGTAAGTTAAGACACATCACTCCAGATAACAAATACGAATTTGAGAGTGAAAAGCAAATCCTAAAGGATAGCTCCCAGATGTGTCAGGGTAATTCCTCCACGCTTCCTTTTTCTCTATTTTCTGATAACCAGAATGGGAAGAAATAAAGTTTTCATTAAGTCTTAAAAGTCTCGTATGTGCACTTTCAAAACAAAAGCCTTAAAATGTAACTGCGGAAGTTACAGGCTGAACGTATTCTATCCCAAGTCCAAAGGGAACGTAGTGGAAATTTGTTTTGAAAGTGGAACTGGTATACATCCTGCTTGGTGTGCATGTGCGTGTGCATGTGCGTGTGCATGTGCGCATGTCTGTGCATGTCTGTTTGCAGGAGTGGAAACCAGAACTTGATGGATGTCGAGTGTCTTCCTTTAAGTACACTACCTAATTTTTGAGGCAGAATCTCTCATTGAACCCAGAACGGAGAAGCCAGAACCAATGGGTCTAGACTGGCTCCCAAGACTCTCTGGTCTTCTTGTTTTCTGCCCTGGGATCACAGGTGCACAGTGCTGTGCCTGGCCTTTTGTGTGGGTGTTTGGGATCTGAACACGTGCTCTCATGTTGGCATGGGACCATCACCTCACAGACTGCGTCATCTCGACAACTAGTTACTAGTTCAGAACTAAATACTAGTTCTGAATGCTACGAAAGCTGCTTCATACAACGTTCCTCTTTTTTTAATCTTTTTCAGTTCCCTGGACTATCTTCATGCAGAAGTAAATGATTCCCTGAGTTCTAGTGTCAAACAATTTGAGTTTGTAGATGTCTTCAGAATACATGCCAGTCAACACGGGGGGTACACATGAAGGCAAAGCTGTCCCCATGGTCAGGGATTTTCCGAGTGCAAACCAAATAAAGACCACAGCAGGTTTCCTAGGACACTGCAAAACAGGAGAGGCGAGCACAGAGGGCACATCTTTTCCCAAGTGTAAAATCCTGAGCTCAGAATGATGGAAAAGTGGGTCCCAGTAGACCTCAACTACAATGAGCAAACAGAGTATAAATAAGGACCCTCAGAGACTCCTTGCAAGAATCCTTGTGGCAGTCTGTTAGTAAACTCGATTTCACATTATGCTTAAAGATTTTCTTTTAAGTGGGCTTTGTGTGTGTGTGTGTGTGTGTGTGTGTGTGTGTGTGTGGCAGGCTTCAGAGTCATCTGTGAAGTGTTTAATTAAGCTCAGTCTGATTAAAAATGTAGCTTAAATATCTGTTGATTTTGTGGCAAGCTGTGGATGTTAATTGTCTTGATTGGTTTTATTTTCTATTCCCAGGACAACAGGGTCTTACGTGCCTCACTGTAGTAAAGGAAGGAGCAAAAGCATAATTTTCATAAAGAAACATGTATTTCCCAAGTTAGCAAGATGGGAAAAGACCACATCCATGAGACATAGTGAGTCTGAAGGAAAAAACTGGAAAGCCTAGAAAAGAAGCCCAAGACTTTCCCCAACCACAAACTTACATCTAGAAATTTGTGAGCCGGCTTGGATAAGCCGTAATTTGGGCTCTAGAGCTTATCTATCTGGCATCTTACATAACAACCCTGGCATCTGTGTATCTGTTACCGCCGCCACCACTTAAATCTTTCATTCTCGTGAGGGCTTTAAAACTTTCAACAAGGGGAGAAACATTTTTCTTCACCTGTCTGATGTGACAGATTATTTATGGAGCCAACGTGTTGACACAGTATAAACTGTAAAAAAATGAGGCCCTAATAAGGTTAATTGTCATTTGAACCTGCCTCTGTGGGCTGCAGTCTGCAGGCTTTGATTGCTTCTCTGGGAGAAACTCTGCCCAGATGGTGAAGTCCTCCAGGCCCTGACCCACAAGAGGCCTGGGGAGATGGGGAACAAGGTGCTTCTCACAGACTAATTAATTTACGACTGTAGCACCTGTTTCAGAATAGATAGGGCTGGAAGGGATTGCAGTCCCTGGGCACGGTGGCGAGCTCACGGGTAAATGGATTTCAGCTGATTGTATTAAGCTGACGCTTTGATCATCGAAAGGCGTTAAAATGGAAATATGTTTTCCCCCCTTGGCTGTTGGCTTCCATTGAGTGTGGTTTGTATTATTATTATAAATGTTGGCAGGAGAAAAGACTGTTTTTGATTACAGCATATCCCACTTAAAAATGCACAGTGTATTTGTCTACTTCTTTCTGCAGCCCAGAATGTGTGTTGTCATTACGTCGCACCTTTTAAACAATTCTGCTTTCTTGTTTCTATTTTATTCCAGCCAAATTACTGGCTGGAAATCAGACCCCAGCACAGATTCCTTTTAGCTGGAACATTTTATTACGCACTCACACCTTTAATTCGATGTGTGTAATTAGGCTTTAATCAGCTGAACACTATTTGCAGGGGGAAAAAATATCAGACACTTCTTTAAATGGGATTCTGGTGAAGTCGTGCTAGTAAGCTTCGGGGGCTAGTGAGCTACGTGAATCAATCTTGTGTAAACAAGGCTGGGTAGTAAATGGATTTACAGTGTGAGTCTTTCTGCACTGTTTCACTTTATTACCCCTTTGATTCCCAAAAGGATTAGAGGTAATTTTTTTTTCATTCCTTTAGATGCCATAAAACTGTTTCCCTTTCCAAATTAACACTATGATCTCGAAGGTCATGTGTTTGGCAAGCATGATGAATTTATAAGACCACACGCTCTGTGCTGCCCAGGAATGGCAATAAGGGTGCCGTGTCCTGGCTGTCAGGGCCTTACAACAGTGGCTTTCACCGAGGTTTTTGAAAGGTTAGTGTATTGAAAACAAAAAATATTCTTGATCACTCAGGACACAGGCAGCCAAATGCTAAGGCTTCTGCTTGCTGCACGATGACCTGAAGCATTATTATTGAGTGACCACTTGCAGCAGTTCTTGACCTATGGTTCGTGACCCTTTTGGGGGTTCAATGACCTTTTTTCAGGGGTCACATATCAGATATTTACATCACTACTCGTAACAGGTAGCCAAATTACAGTTATGAAGTAGAAACGAAAATGATTTTGTGGTTGGGGTCATCCCAACATTGAGGAACTGTATTCAAGGGCAGCAGCGTTTGGGAGGCTGAGGACCACTGCTCTAGAACCTCGTGTACTGCTGGGGACAGATGGCCTGGTTTCTTCTCTTTAAGGTTGGCATCACACAAGAGCGAGTTCAACAAACCCAGCTCAGGATCCTAAGTGTATTTGTCTCTGTACCCTCAAAGTCCTTGAAACTGCCGCTCTGGGAAGGAAATGGAAAATTACATGCCTGCTTCTCTTGGTTTTTCTCCCCCCCCGAAACTCCAAAAGCATTTTAATTTAAAATAAAATTTGACTTTAGCCAACTTGTTTCATAAACATTCTTTGTAAACACACCCCCCCAAAAGCCCAAAAATATCAGAGTGAAATAATTTGCTGTTTTCACTCCCAACTCTGGCTTGTTGGCAACCTCTGAGAGATTTTAGTGCCCACTATGAACTAAAGGGTGTTCGAGCACTCCTGGGATCTGTTCCTGTAAATGGCATGTCCGTTGTCATCTCTGGGTCAAGGGAGCAAATGCACCTGCCTTAATCCTCCTAGAGGTAAATTACTAGGCCCTAGGCCTTTCACTGTGAGTGATGAGAAATTCTGCTGAGCTGTACCCTAAATCCAATGTAAGACCATAAGTGTTTGTTTCTCTGACAGGAAAGTCAGATGTTGTCTTATTATTTTTTTAACTCGAATTTTTAAAATTATCAGATATAAGATTATTTTCAAATGATTAAAAATCCCTCCATTTTTGTTCCATGTGAATAGACTGTCCTTTCCTGGCCAACGTGCCGTCTGTCCTCAGAGTTTAAGAGCCCGTGATGGTATGAGGGAAGCTGCCTCCGTCTGCCAGGTACAGTCCTGGTCCTTTAATGCTGTCCCTCACACCTGCCTCTCACAGACAACGCCTCCGTGGGTTCCCTTATCACTGACAGTCTGAATTTGAGGTTGCTTGCTTTATTCTTGAAAACCAGAAATGATAATGTTGTTCAGAAGGGGGTTAGTGTTGGCTATTCTGTAACTTTGACTCTGAAGGAAGCAGGAGGGGGAAAAACTGGGGCACAATTAAAGAGGGTGCAGGGACTTTAGAGATTTGAAAGGTGGGATTTTCTAATGATCAGACCTTAGAAGGAAATAATATTTATATTTTTTAAAACCAATTTACCCTACCATAATTTCCTGCTTTTCTTTTGACATTATTATAGGTATTTGTGTTAGAATAAAAATGTTCTTCCTACTTCTGCATTTTAGACATCACAACTTGTGGCCATCAGCAGAAGGGGTTGTAAGAGTCCATGTTCATTATCATGGCCGTGACGCTGGACCAAGTGTGTTAACTGACTCCACTGTGACTCACGTCTTTCAGTTAACAGCTACGTTGATATTCTGCTCCATAAAGATGACAAATCAGGGTTTAGACAAGAGTGGCATTATATCAGGATAAAACACATTAGTCATGTCCCCGAATTACCACATTATTCTGATCTTTAGAATCATTGGAAAAATCACGGGCTCTGGCATCAAGCAGCAAGTGGGTAAACTGTGCCTGTCTCCTGCCTCTTGGCCACATATCAGTTAAATTTATGTCTCTGAAAAAGGTAACATGAGACAACCTAGATCCAAAAACAAACAAACAACAAAAAAAAACCAAAATCGATCATGAGCATGTGTACCATAGGACAAAACATGACCCAAATTGCACTTTGCTTGATTTAAATTATGTGCAACTTGTATCTGCTTAATATGTTGACACCTTCATTAAACCAGTTTACATGTTTCTTGAGAAATTTACATGAGATCTGTCTCTCTAGGATTCTTATCTGACCCTTATTTAAAGTTAGAATGCCTGGCTTTGCTAATGGGCCTCTCATATGCCTCACTAGAGCAAGTGGATAGTGGCCAGCTTCCTGGTCTTCATAGCATTCATGTTTGTCCATGCTGTTCCTTCTGTTTGAAATGCTATTCCTATCTTGACTGTTCATGTGGAAATACATATACATCTCTCCTTATCTGTCAAGGAAATTGGGAGCCGAGTTCCATCCTCAGCCATTTCTGCTGATGAGCAAGAATAATGGGAAGGAACACTGTTAAATTGGGTGTGACGAGGCGGGATTATACGGGAGTCAAGCGTGTTTATTTATTAGTTTTAAATGAATGACTTTCCATCACTTCAGTCAACATTTCTGATATGAATATTTTGTGTGGAACGATTGCTATTGTGTTGGTTAGTTTTGCAAATCAGACCCTATTTGCAAAACACCATCAGGCCAATATATCTTATCACGGTGTTTGCATTACCTCAGGTCTTACAAATCAGTTATTGTGACTGTAATTTCCTATTAACGTGGACTGACTGATTAATTTATTTACCTTGTGAGAGTTCATATAGCAAAATAGCAGTGTTCCATGACTAAGTATGAGGACATGGATTCTTGGTTTTAAAACACAATCCTAATTGTGCTTCCCCTCACACCCTGGGTTCTACATGGCCACAGATGTACCCGATAGAATCAGTTCTAAAATAACCACTGAGGGAATGATTCATTATTAACATTTTACAGGTTAGATACCAAAGTTATTCATTTTACAAGAGCTGCTTCCTCACCAACTGTATCCTCATCTGGGTCAGGGCACTGGAACCCTCCACTCCTGATAACTTGTTTTTCTCTCCAGATAAACAATGAACTGAAAATCACATCCCACTAGCATCTCTTGAATAGGTAAGACCTCAAAACATAGTAGTCCATTCTGGAAACAGGGTGAGAGCGGCTGGGGAGGCGCTGACCAAGCCTTAGTGGAAGCCATTTAACATTATACATTAAGAGCTTCAGGATGCTCAGAGAAAACATACACCTGACATTCTTTTTCCAGTTTTACAGTGAGTCACCAAAAAGATACAAACACTATGACGCTCTCTGCTCCTGCCACTGTCAGACCCAAAGGGAACAGACTCAAGTGAACAGAAAAGCTGGGTAGTGGATGAAGAGACAAAGAAGATGAGAAAGCAGTACACACAGTTTCTCTGCTAAACCAGGGGCCTCCAACAGTGTTGAGGATGTAAAAGGTCTCAAATGTCCATACAGGTCAAAAGTAGCATGTTTTTCTTGTTACTGGGGAAAAAATTAGAGGCCGTTTAAACAATCTGTAATGTAAAACGCGTCATATTCCAAACTTGAATTCATGGTGGAGGCTACATGTTCAAGAATAAATATATCATTATTTAGGGGTTTGGTAAATGGTGGCCACAGGATGGCTGCTGCTGGGGGCAGTCTTGTGTAGGCAGTGAGATGTCTCTCACCTTGGGCTAAGCCTCAAAGCCATAGGTCTTGAAAGACTTACAGTTAATTGCCATGGCAACTGGTATCCTTAGTGAATATACATGTTTCTACCCCAAGAAAATTTTACATTGAAAATGGAAAGGCTATGAGAGTCAAACCCCAGTATGGAAATATTTTTGTAAAAAGGATCTATCTTTGTGAATCTACTGTCTAACCTGTTGAGCTTAACTAGGTCTAAGTCCGTTTATCTAAAAATCAATATTGATCTATTATAGCCTTGTAATTTCAATGTAAATGTATAAAATGATTGACTTGATTTGTTAAATTGAGTACTTTAATAAATATATTAAATTAGGTTGAAAATTTTAAGGTGAATCCTTACTAAAGTTTGTATTGGCAACCAAAACAAATTGTATAGACATTGTTATTTTTTTTTTTACTTTTTCAGTTTTGCTAGTTAACTCAGTTGAAATACTTTAAAATGCTTAAGGTATAAATGTATCTTTAAATATCTGAACGTGCTTGGGCATATGTAAGTGGGATCAGACACTGCCAAAAACCCTGAGAAACAATTTGAAAACTAAATAAACATAATTTTATAAATAAAGATTATGAATTTCTTATGTTCAATTTAAAAGAAAAGAGGAAAACTAAAATTTTAAATTTCTAATTTTTATATCAAATGCAAAGTTTGAAACAAAAAAAAAAAACCCAAGCCTTCGGATAAGTATTTTTTCCATTTAGAAGCTACACTCAAGGATAATAAAATACATCAACAGATATGAGACTAGATTAAAAATAATTCAGGACAACAGTATCAGTGTTTAAAATTAAAATTTAAAATAAGCAGCACCCGGTGGGACAGAGAAGCTGTTTACAGTAAAACCCACTGTGCACAAACAATGGCATGAAAATAAGTCACTAAACAAAAAGCCAAAGAAACACACGTGAATTGAAGGCTTTTCACTTATAGCAAAAGCTATCCTAATGCCCTAAATACATTGCCATTGTCCCACTGTGAGCATCACATGACATCCATGCTTCTTGACTTCACAGAAGTTCTGTTCTAAGCAACTGGAAATATCTTACATTATAGTGCATCTGATACACCCAACACTCTGGCCCTCCTCACCTAGCAACAGGGCACCCTGGGGGTCTGCTACACCCTAGGGACAGAGTGGCTGATGGGACCACCCCACGCCCAGCACTAGACATCAGAACTGAACATGTCTTGCATCATCATGAATTTGAAACGTTGTGATTTGGACTGTATGTATACCGGTTTCACACAGCATCACCCTACACCTCAGATAGCTTGCTGGTCACAGCCTATAGTTGATGGCCACTTACCCTGTGACCTCACAGAATGGTTTTCAGCTTTGGCAGTTTTTGTCCAACTTTGGAAAAGTTACCTCATCTCTCCGAATGGCAGTTTCCTCATTTCTGAGGTAGAGACAATAATGCCCACTAGCTCTCAGAGCTGTTAGAAAATCAAGTCTTACAAAGCTTCAGAAGGCTCTTACCGCAGCTCAGAGCACCAGAGTGGAGGAGGCTGTCGTGTTTGGAAGGACACAATACAAAAAGATCCCCTCTGCACCCCTTTCCTCTCCTTTTCTCAGATGTCCTCTAGAAGGGCTTAGCATGAGATGGGCTTAGCAGACACTGTGGGCACTTACTTATTTCTCTACATGTTTTGGTAATGCCAAGCCCCAAGGTTCTGGGGGAATCTGTATGAAGCTAATACAATGTACTTGGTTAGGATGCTGTCTCCTCCCTCATTGTCTTCTCTTAGACTTACTACCATTCACTGGCTCATCTTGCTCACTCTGTGCCATTGTCCCAGATAACTAAAGAACTGTTGGGGAACCCTAGTCATGTCTGAATGTAGAAATGCTTTATAGCCAGATGCTGGTCCCCACTGAGTCACCCCTGCGGCATTTACTTTGTATGTGAGTTATGGCTGAGGTGAGGATTATATACAGATTGTAGCCAAACCAAAATCAGTCACATCTGGAAGCTTGCATTTGAAGGAAATGGGCAAAAGAAATTCTCTGATTTGCCCCAGGCCATACAGCATGTCATCTCCAGAGTCCTGTGCCTGCATGTAGAACATCCCTCTTCCCAAGACCTGGCCATCCTGTTATAACCCACAAAACCCAGAACCCATGCAAGACACACAGAAACCCTCAGAAAACCAAAACCCTGCTGGAACTCTTAAAAGATACGTTTCACTGAAAAGTTCTTTGCTTCTCCCGACCACCCCCCTAAAACCTCGTGATATTACATTGGCTATTTAATATAAAACAACCAATTGGGCCTGGTGGGGGTGCATCTCCAGTCCCCCCCCCCCAGTTGCTTTCTGTGCAGGTGGATTGTTCAGGAGTGGCCTCTCCCCAGCCCATCTGCTGGCAGTTTAGTTCTATTGATGCTTAGGATCCGTTGCTCTGCAGAACCACACACCAGACAATGAGCAATTGAACTTGATGTTTGCCTTTTAAAAAGGTGTAATCTCCTCCTGAAGTGTGGGATGTTTCACGGGACTTTTTTTTTTTTCCTAATTTATCTGTCATCAACACGATGTGGGCTAGGCTCCAAGCCCGACTGTGATGTCTCTTATCACTGTCGTTTGATGAACACCTGTTTCCACCATAGAAACGTATCTGCTGAGATGCAGAATTAAAATAATTTCAACAGCGTGGGAATAATTAGGGACCTTTTTTTTTTTTTTTTTTTTGAAAGGTCCACCTGTTCCAAATATCACAGTGTGTTCACGTCTCTGCAGCCGGTTCTGCTGTCTATTTTGTAAGCTTCTGTATAAGTATATACATGTATTAGGTGTGTGTGCACTTTATAATAATTCTCTGATGTTCCATTAATTAAACCTATCTTCACTTTCTAGTCAATTGTTTAAAACAGGCTTCTCTCGATTCATTGGGTCAGAGGAAAAATTACTTCACAAATTCTTACGAAATGAAAATTTCCAATGCTCTATTCCTTGTGATTGTGCCATTTGTTAAGGTCTTGGCTCCATAAAATTAACAACGATTATGTGAATCTGAAGTTAGGTATAGATGCCATTTGTTAAAGGAAAAGATGCAGGGGCTCAGATAAGAAAGGGTTCTTGGTTGAAGATGGTATATTACAGCATTTCAGCTAGTAGATGCGACATGAGAGATTCTCTTTGTAAGTAGGCCTCTCTCCTGCAAGCACATTTCTGGCTTCCTCCCAAACTGTAAAGTAGATGGTTGGCAACTTCAAAGTGAGATTGGTCAGTCCTCCACTTCGGGGGTCCTCCCTGGTGTCCATCAAGCTCTGTAAGGATTCCCATTGATTCTAGCCACACTGCCTTCTGTTTATATTGAATATAACCCCATATTTAGTCAAACATGCAGGAAAGCAAGGTCACAGAAGAGAGGCAAGTTATTATAGAAGAATATATTACAGTATTATAATCTGTCTTTATTTTCATAATATAAAATACAAAGCTTCGTTTTATTTCCCTGACAACCATGCAGACAGGTAGCTCACCAGATGCCTGGCTGTCTGTGCAAAGTGGTCCACAAGGCATTGCAAGGTGGTAGCTTTTCAGCTGTCAGGACGCTCGGGGCAGTGGTTCTATACACAAGACTAATTACACTAATTACTCCACACCAAAGTGTGAGCAGTAAGCATGTTTTTACAATTAGGATTTAATTCCGTAAAATCCTTTATTGGGTATATTTAGAGACACAGCAGTTTCAGAGTACCATACAATAGGGAGTGGAGTTCTCCAAATTGAATAAATGTAAATTTCAGTTTGGGCAAATAAATTAATAAATGGCAAGTGAAACCTACATTTGTGTCATGAATGTACACTCCCATGAGGAGAATTTTCCAAGTAGGTGAATGGATCATAGCTTTATGGTCATTAAATACCAAGGTTCTCGAGTCACATTGTCTAAGGTCACATAGCACCCTTTACCTACTTCACCCAACTCCTACTCCCAAGGTGGACAGCCATGCGAGGCAGAAGGACATGATTCCAGAAACCTGGAAACGTGTTACTTTGTGCAGCATGTACTTGCCAGATATGACTAGGTAAAGGAAATTAAGACCTAGAGTTTATCTTAGATTGTCTTGGCAAGCTGAGTGCAGCCACCAAGAGCCCTGAAAAGGAAGGAAGTGGTCAAGGGCCAGAGACCAAGGTGGAAAATGCCAGAAAGACTCAGATGACCATCTCTGACTCAGATGACCATCTCTGGCTTAGAAGATGCTGAACAATGACTCGGGCAGGGAAGGGCCCATCCAGGAAGGCCAAGGCATTGGATTCTGTCTGAGCTGTAGGATTAGGGCAGCCGTGTGGCTTTACTGCTCTGTGATTCCAGCCCCAGGAGAAAGCAAGCTAGTGTCCTACAGCGTTTCTGGTGCTTTCTGTCTTCCACACTGTTGCAGTGATGTGGGGACCACCACAGTTTGCTGTTGGCTTCTCAGCACCTCCTATTTCACATGTGTAAAGTGATAATAGCTGGCTTTTTTTTTGTAAGAAATAAGATGGTATTTAATGTAGGTGACTGATTTAAAAGATCAAGATTTTTTATATATATATATATATATATATATATATATATATATATATATATTTTTTTTTTTTTTTCTGTAAAGTCACCAGAACTATTTCTCCATAACCAAGGGATTGGGTGGGTATAAGACTCTAGCATTTAAAAGTCTTCCCCCAAAGCATGTCAACTGATAGCTAATAACTGAAGAGAATGAAGTGTGTCCAGCTTCACTAAAGAGCATCTGTTAGGATGTCTCCATCAGCCAAGGGATGCATTCTAGCACATGACCTGGACAAGATAAAAACCCACGAACATAATTAATATCCTACTAGATAGGAAGAATTCCCACAGAGCTGGAGAAAGCAGAAATATTAGGACTCAGTTGGAGACAAAACTAGGTTACTTACTGCAAAGGGAATCTTAAATACTGTTTTGTTTTGTTTTTTTTTAAGGTGTATATTAAGATGTTATTTAGAGGCATTAAGTGCTAAATAATTTTAATTAGGAAACAATGAAGAGTGACTGAAGTGTGTAGGAAATAAAATGTGACTCATGACAGGATTAAATACAATAACTGAAAATGTTTGAGAGGTAACCATGGGAGAAAACACGCAGTAACTGGATCATTATAACGGCTATGCAGGGACCTCTTACAAGGGTCGGGAGGATAACCAGGAGGCGCTTTACAAACAAAAGCATGCACTAATGACAGTGTCACCTCTTACTATTCTCTCTCTCTCTCTCTCTCTCTAATGTTCTAAATCGGACATCATTCCATTTTCATAGTTTTCTTCAAGCAACACAAACAAGGACTTATACCAGTAACGTTTTCTTAACTGGCAACTTTACTCAATGTTGCCATTTCTTAATTGACAGCTGCTTTCTCCTCTGACTTTCATGGCTGTCCTGGTAAGTTTTTATTGTCAACTTGACACAACTTGACAAGAGGGAACCTCATTGAAGCTTTGTCCATATCAGATCGGCCTGTGGGACTTGCCTATGAGAAACTGTCTTACTCAATGACTCATGGGGGAGGGCAGGAGGGCTCAGCCTACTGTGGGAGGCCTCATCTCTAGGCTGGTGGGCCTGGTTGTTCGAGAAAAGTGAACAAGCCAGTAAGCAGTACCCATTCATGGTTTCTGCTCCAGTTTCTGTTTGAGTTCCTGCCATGAATTCCCGGTAGAAATGTGAGCTGGAACACAAACCCTTTCTTCCCCTTTTGCTTTTGGTCATGATGTTTACCATAGCAACAGGAAGGAAACTACAACAACAGGCTGGCTGATTTATCTGTGGTGCTCCTTGGGCGGGGTGAGAAATACGAGTATCTAAAAATCCAATGATGGCTTTTGTGAATTTATAAACTAGAAGGTAGGAAATATAAATAAACATGATGCCCAGGCCTGACTTATACAGAAAAAACTATTGAAGAGAGGGGAGGGGAGATCTCATAGAAGAGGCAAGACATAGGCAGAAGGATGAGAGGGACATGAGGACCCGAGGGCAGAGAGGCCATGGGTATGGGCGTACAAGGGCACAGAGGTATGTTAAGAGAGTGAACACCCCCTGGGAGATTGCATGGAAGTTGAAGGTGAAATCATAAACCGTTGGGATAAAGGGAGAACAGCGCCAGAAGGAAACTTGAAGGCCTGCCGTGCAATGCCTAGGGGGCTGGGCAGATGAGTCTGGGTTGTCTTGACATAAGCAGTTAGACACCCATTTTAGAAGAGAGTCTGACTCCAGGTCGAGACAGAGTACTTATCTTCACAGTTTTATAGAGTTGACATAGGCACAGAATGGATATGTTTCTATCACTGCTGTTTACTGCACTAGGGTTTAGAGTCTCTGTTTTAACTAGCCTGATCTTTGGCCCAGTCAGATCCCTAAGGTAAAATTCAAAGCAGGACTCCACTCTGAGTCAAATTCAGGACTTGAGACAGTGCTCTGGTGTATAAGCTATCTGTCTTGCCCCAGCCTCTTCAGCCCATATTGGGTATGCATGCTGTCTCCTCTACAGCCATGCTCTCTCTTGGGATAAGAGCTCATTCTTCCAGCCTCTTACATGTAGAGAAAGAAGGATGACCATGAAGGTGGTTCTCTTACTGTTGTTGCTTTGGTTGTTGTTTTGACATCATGGATTGAAGCCCACAGCCTGCATGCAAAGGTCAAGAACTTTGACACTGGTCTATGTGTTCAGTGTTCTTCTTTATACTTTATATATTATGAAACACAGGCTCTTTATGATGTTCTAGATAGCCTTGAACTCACTCTGCAGGCCAGCCTTTAACTTAGGGTATTCCTACCCAGCCTCCTACATGCCTGGTATGGCAGGGGTGTGCTATGCTATAAAATCCTTAAAACAATTGTTTGAAAGTCTACCCATTTGTGTCAATTCGTGTATTGCCAATGCCTGCTCATTTCTGTTAAGATTTTTTGTAACCTTAAGACACCATTGCCTGAGGTATTTAAAAGGACCATGGCGGCATCTTGGATCCTCCAGTGGTGTCAACCATTTTTGCCCAATTCTGCGACACTCTCAGATTGAATGCACAACCCTTCAGCATAACACATTAAGTAAGGCTCACATCCAAGTTCTTTCTAAGCCACAAATATATGTGTCTGGACCCAGAAGAAAACAAGCCTCATTTGAAAAGCTTTCTCTCCCTGTGGTTTGTAGTCTTCTCTGTCTCCACGGCTCTCTGATCTCTCAGCAGTTTTTGTCCCCTTCTCTTGGGCTCTCTTTAGCTGCATGTCATTAGTGTTGCTCTCTGGATTCTCTCCAAATTGGCAATCTTTTCAATATAGAAATAGCCAAAAATTGCACGCAGTTCTTTTACCAGAGCTTTAGGAGTGTGGTGAAAAACGAGGTAATTACTCTCCACGTGAGCTTTCATGACACCCAAATGGACTCGTAGGCATTTGCTACCTCCTACCTCTTTTCTTCATGAAAGGTGGCATTCACTGAGACATGACCATATCTTTCACTGAGGAAAATTTAACAAGGAAAAATTTTTACCAAGTAACAAATTAGGAGATGCCAAAATACAAACAATCATAAAAACTAACCAACCAACCAACCAAACAAAACCATAGCTCTTCCTTTTGGCAAATGTTATAATACTTGATAGAAATTTCAAGCTCCAATTGGGTATTTTGAGTTTGATCAAGTAGTTGGTAGTCAACATACTTTCAAAGTCCAGAGTGGATGGGCTCGGGAACACACCGCATTAATTCTACAACTGAGAAGACAGCATCAGAAACCCCACAGATCACTGCAAACAGAACCAGAAGTGAAGCTGCATCCATACTACTTGCCCCTGCAGGCAGAAGATGCACTGAGCACTGACCTGCATGCATTGTTCCAGCACACATGGTTCTCCAACTTCTTTTGAGTTTCTCACTTCAGTACCCTTGTACTGCACCAGGAGGGTATTCTGACACTCCTATGTAAGGAAGGCCACTACTGGTCACCAAATGACCAGCTTTTCCCATCAAAGAGCCTTACTTTTATCTCACAATGCAAAGTGGGCCCTGAGTCCTGACCAGGGGCCAAGACAGTCCCCCATTGTTTGTTTGCTTACTTAGCGCAGATCTCACCCCTACTCTACCTGTGAGATAGACTGAGGCTTAATGAGTAGGAGAATGGGTGTTTTCAGTATTGATAGTGTGACTCTAAACTTGACAGAGTCAACAATTTGTAAAATAACAGTCCTCAAAATGCAGAGTTCATCTTGTTAATATCTGAAACGGACTATGACTCATATTCAAGGAATATGAGTCAAATGTGGCGAAAATCTAGTGCAAATGTTAATACTTATTATAATCAATCTGAGCCTCAAAATACAATCAAGTTACAGACTATTAATAAGACATGCACCTAACATGGAGCAGTGCAGGAAGAATAAGTGTAATGGGATGGGGAAATAAAAATATACAAAATGTAAAACTGTGCATGGTAGGTTTTGTATACCATTAAGACTTTGATGAACCAGAACCACAGAGGCACAGAGCATCGTGAATGACGGCCTAGATGAAGGATGTGGGGGACCACACCCACCTTCAGAGCTGGTATTCAAGGGAAACTAGCAGGCTGCAGATGCATCTCAGTGGGTAGAGCACTTGCCAAGCTAGCTCAAGGGCCAGAGCTTTCATCTTCAGAACTCATGTAAAAATCTGGCCTGGCATGGCAGCCTGCTTACCGTCCAAATGCCTGCACAGTGGAGACCAGAGGAAGCTGGCTGGAGAGACAACCTGTCTTGGGAAGTAATGCAATCAGATTGATGAGGAGCCCTAACTACTCAGTGTCAACACACACACATACACACACACACACACACATACACACTCACACACACACACCTCCACATGTATGTGAACATGAATGTATACTCATGGATACACATAAAAAAGGAAACCTATGAAAGTACCTCATATCCAAGGTTATAAGAAAGCTTAAAGCCAAAAAGGCATCTCTGTTATTCTTTGACAATGGTGCAATGGAGCTAGAAATTTAAAATATAATAAATCGCATGATGAAGCATTGTTGAAAAATGGTTGTCAAAGAACTTGAAAGCCTAAGTCATTATTTAAATCAATGTGCACCAAAATGTACAGGTTATAGTTATTAATTTACCCAGAAAAATTCATAAATTTAGGTAATGTTATTTTTAAGGATGGAAGAAGTAATAAACTAAACATTTGCATGAAGAATTTTATTTTTATTCAAAACATTGTTATTGTACATGTTTATTGGGTGCACTGTGGTAATTTGATATGTGTATTCACTGTGTGAATCCAATCGGGGTAATTAGCATTTCCATCTCATTAAATGGCTAAAAACATCCAAACAAGCATGAAATAGACAAAGATATTAATGAACAACAAAGCAGGAACTATTGAAATTAAAAGCAGAAAATGATGGTATTTAAATCTTGGAGTCTGTCTTTTCAATAGGCCAATAAATTAAACAAACTTTAGTCTGTGTGGATTGGGAAAAATAAATGATAAACCATGAACAGATATAACAGAGGTAAAAGAGATGATAATTGTAAAAAAAATATATAAATTAAAATTATATGGTATATAATTCTATATTAATCAAAAGTAAAACTTTAATGAAGACACTATTTTCAGGGAACATGTAAGTTATGCAAACTGCCAAAGGAGGTTGGAATTCTAGGCTTACGAGTAGGATTTTGGCATAAGGTCATCCAACAACTTTTTCACTTTATTCCATGTTGGTGAAAATGTATTTATTATTATTGTGTGTGTGGATGCTGTGAGTGTGGAAGTCAGAGAACAGCTCTGTGCTCCACCTTTGCCAGGAGCAAAGGATTCTGGGACCCACTCAATTTATGAGGCTTACAGGGTGAGCACTTCACCCACTGAGCCATCGAGCCAGCCCTATATTTTTTTCCAAATTCTCAACCATAATGTAAAAGACTTATTTTAAATTATATATGTGTGTGTGTGTGCATATACATATACATCTGTTTCTCTAATTGCAAATGTGATGAAGATTTTAGATTTTGTTTATTGTCCATTTTGTATGGCTGATAAAGGATTTGGACTTTGTTTATTGACTATTTTATATGGCTCTTTCCTCTCTGTTCCTGGTTCATCTTTTTTTTTTCTAAGCAATAGTGTATGAATCAGTAATCACTTGCCTTTGTGTCCACGTTTATCTTAGTTTAAAACATCCTTCAATTATGTCATTGCGCCTTTACTCACATAGAGTCTTTAATGCTAACATGTAAAGCATGCGAATATTTCTCTTTAATTCCGCCCCCCCACACACACACTGATATCATCATTAAAAGCATCTTTGAACAACATAGGGTTACATAAAAATGTACCTGCATTTTACAGTACTGGACTCCTATCCTATTCAACGTTTGAGTCCTTAACACATCTGGAATTTGCTTTTGTATGTGGTATGAGGTAGGGATTGGATTTTACATTTCTTTCTTCTTTTACATTGCTGGCTCTAGTACCATTGATAGAGCACTTTGCTTATGAAATTATTTAGGTATTGTGCCCCACCTGCACCCTAAATCTTAAATATACTCAACTGTTCCTTGAGTCCCATTGAGCTATTATATACTCTATCACATGCTCTTTCAATCATTATTGTTAGGCGATAATATTATTTAACAAAGTAAACCCATCTTCTTCACTTAAAATGCTTTACTGCATGTTATTTTTATTTTATTTTATTTTATTTTATTTTATTTATTTATTTTTTGGTTTTTCAAGACAGGGTTTCTCTGTGTAGCCCAGGCTGTCCTGGAACTCACTCTGTAGACCAGGCTGGCCTCGAACTCAGAAATCCACCTGCCTCTGCCTCCCAAGTGCTGGGATTAAAGGCGTGCGCCACCACCGCCTGGCTACTGCATGTTATTTAATTACAGAAAAATCCACATCAAGTTTAAGTGGATGTTATTAACTTTCAGAATAATGGTTTAAATCATATAATCCAATACCACTAGTTCAGTCATTTTTATTTCCACTAATATAATTTTATAGAAATAAATAAACCATGTGAAGTAAGAAGGACAAAGTAAATAATATATTTTTAAAAAATCTTGATGAGCAATGGTGGCAATCACCTTTAGTCCCAGCCCTCAGGAGGCAGAGGCAGGCAGATCTCTTGAGTCTGAGGCCAGCCTGGTCTATAGAGTGAGTTCTAGGACAGCCAGGGCTACATAGAAAAACTGTCTCAAAAAAAAAAAAAACCAATAATAGAAATAGTAGTAGTAGTAATTAATAATAACAATACCTTTCTTTTTTCTTACTTATTCCTTTCCCCATTTTTAAACTATTATATCAAACAAGGATATAATATATAGGAGATATAGAGATATACACATAACTATTATTATCTGGTAAAATAAAATAGATACATCTTACAGAAAGATAAAGATTTTCTTTAACATGGATCACCTTAATCAGTCCTGACCATGAGGCATCAATATGAATTCAGTGAACATGTTGGGGTGGGCTGTTTGAGTCCACATGTCGAGATAGGGTAGATGTGTGCACATGTTGGGGTAGGTTGTTTGATCCACTTGTGGTGGTGGAGTATAGAAGCAGGAAGGTAAGAAATTGTAAAATGTTCTGATGATGAAAAACAAATCAAGTGTAGAGTCTAGAAATTTTGGAATAATTAATGAAAAGCACTTCTACCCAGTGTCCCCTGTGTGAACAGCTTTTTTGGGCTCTCACCAGGGTTTGGACGAGTTCTCTGAGCCTGTTGTCAGTTCTCCTTGAACACTCTATAAGCCTTCGGTCATTGGTAGTCTCTGATAAACCAAGAAAACCTCTATGCCAGGGTTCTATTTCCATGGAAACAATAGTGTTCTCTGAATAGAGTACTTTTTACTTTAGGAGTGGGCTATAGCAGTGGCTGGATAGATAAGCAGCCAATGTTTTGGAGTCTATGGACAGTCTGAAGTCTTTCCCTTCACATCATTTCACAGGCATAGACTCCATCCTCTGTGAGACCAATAGCAGTTACAAAGAGCTGTAGTGTTATTACCAGTGCCAATGGAATAGATGAAGTAGCTACCCATTTACATAGCTGGGAAACTGGATTAAACTAGAGTTTGAATATCTGTTCCATGAGAGCCCACTATATCACCCATCTTGCCCCCTCTCCTAAGCATGCATGCATTTAAAACAATCTTCTGTAGATGAACAACATTCACTCTTGATATAAATAAAGACATTAGAGAGAGAAAAGATGCTTTGTCTATGGTTTTAGTAAGTGGACTAACTTCAAAGCTTTTGTCTTATTTTTAATTCCTGTAGGAACCCTAGAATCTTGGCTAGAGAAAAGCACCTCAAATAGGCATGCACCTCATCAGGGCATCTCAAGGTGGAGCCAGGGCCACTGTGTTACTAACCACCAGATGAGGCTGCAGTTTTGCAATCCATACTTCCAGTAGCATGAAGCCATGGATGGATGCCAGTTTTTGACTCTCTGAATCCAAGGTGCTTGTGGGGCAGTTATTACAGACTAATGACAGAGTCTACTCTTATGTAATACACAGACTCTGCTTTCCTTGATCCATTTCACTGGGGTTCGGATGAAGTGTGTTATATTACTCATATCTCTTTGCTCTCATGCTCAGAGATTTGACATCATAAACATAGAGAGTCTGGTGTTGGGGTTTTAATTTCCACCCCACCCCCAGTTGACTAATGTATAGTTTGAGTAAATAACTACTGCCCCAGTGAGAGAAGCAGGAGAAGATTTCTGGATGTAGAAATGGAAAAACTATGAGCCTAGGTGACATGAGTGGGCTTTGGGTTTAGAGCCACATACTGGGCTTGTCTGGTGAGGAGACTACAGAAAAGACTGCTTAAGGGTATCTAACAATTCTGGGGGAAATGAAGAGAGCCTGGATCAGGCTGTGAAGAAGCAAAACATAGGCTGTAGATTTGAGTGCACCTGATACTGTCCACTGAGAAGAGCAACCCAGAGGAGTGGAGTGCCTGCTGAGCCTCTGGGGTGGAAGGCAGGAGAAGGGTGGGAGAAAGTTGGTCCACCTTGGAATAGATGTGCAAAGCAACTCATATCCCATAATGCTCGAGCTGTGTAGCATGCAGCACAATACGCTGCTCGCTTGTTTGTGATGACAGTATAAACAGATATACCAAGAATCTAGTCACAGAGAAGTCAAGCATGTATAATTATGTGCAGTGCATAATGCTTGATACTGATTGATAAATGACTGTGTTCCTAGTTCATGTATATACTATACTGTATTTTTATCATTATTTCAGAATGTTGTAGTCTTTCTACGTGTGAAGGAAAAGTTTAATGAAAAATAGCGTGTGTTAGGCAGAGTAGTCTTACACCTCTCATGGCCCCCATGTATCAAGAAACCTGGTAAGTGTTTGACCCACCCCTTTCTGCTTATGTAAATGGACTCTGTGATTTGCATGAAGGGGTCTGGTGTTCCAATTTTGTCACTTTGCCCTTAGGTGCTATGTGGCTTTAGTTGTATTCATCTGTCTGTACTAGGATGCATTTATGTATGATTTTAGACAAATCATTTAATTGCTTCATGTACCATATCCAGTGGTGTCTCTTACCTGATGATGTCTTGGTATCTGGTATCTCCATATCCAATGGTGTCTCCTGTCTGAGGTGTCTCTGTATCTGATGGTACACTCCACCTTTCTAAACACAACAAGTGCTTGAATATGAGTTATCAGCAGTCGTTCAGCTCAGGGGCAGGGGAGATAGGTGGATTACTGAGATCGCAAGCACATGCTTCCATGTCTACATTTTTAAAATGTGAGTCTGGAGGGGGGACAGGGCTGAGTTCAAGTCCCTGTGATTCCAGAGCAAGCACTTTAACAACTGAACCATCGCCCCAGCCTTTCAGAGATCAAAAAATGAATTCTGGGGTTGATGAGTCTGTGTTAAGGAGTTCTCCCTTGACAGAGTGAGCCGTCATTCTCTGGAAGGCACAGCAATACTTTATTTTCTAGATTCAGTTGCTTCAAGTCTGCAAGCTCAGTGTTGAAGGACATTCAGCTTGATTTATCTGTATGTTTGAACTAAATCTACCATTGCTGCCCCTGTGCCTAGGGAATGCACTAATCCAAAGCTATGGTTACTACCCTCTACAGGGACAGCAATGGTGACTCCAGAGAAAGCTCATTTCAAATTCTAAGCCAGTGCATGGTGATCATCTTAGAGCCTGTTCTTTCCAAGTGCCTGCTCATTTGTTCAGGCAGCAGATATGTACGGAGCACATGCTGTGTGCTGGGAACAGGAGTGGTGGGGGAGATTTACAGGAGGAGGCACCCCACAAGTCCCTCCCTCCATGTAGGTCACAGCCTGATACGGAGACAAAGCAAGTATGTCCACAGAGAAGCTCAAACTTTGTGTGAGTGTTGATAAAAGACATGAAGGGGAAATATTGAATCCTGCCTGAGACAGTGGTAAGAAGACCCAACTGAGACTGAGAAGTCCCATGGGTCTCTTGGAGGACACTCTCCAGAGCTGAGGGCTCGGGGATGAGGAGAGAGTATCTGGAGGAAGGAGAATGTCTACAGTCGGCAGCTGGGCTCTTCACTTTGTTCTTGTTTCTGTGGAGGTCGTTTTGCACTGCTGCCTTCCTGGCCTCTCCTTTGTACATCCTGAACGTTTTGATCTAGAACTTTACTTCCTCTCCATCCACACACAGGAACATTGCTGTCTTTCCTTTCCACTGTATTCCAGAATTATCTCCTCTCTCTCAACTATAAACTGAGAAGTTTTGGAAAGCTGTGGAGCCTTTGAGTGGAGCACCCTCATGGGAGTACCCTGACCTGAGGAGAGGGTTACAAGGGCAGATTCTGAGGTTGAAGCCTAGCCCTACTTCTTCCTGTCTGCTTCCTTGCTTGCTGCTTGAATATGGGATGTGATCAGCCACCGTGTTCCTACTGCCTGCTCTGCCCTTATGAACTCTCTCTTCTTAAACTGAGACAGCACCCACACCCCCACACACACACCTCCCTCAGGTTTCTCCTTGTCAGGCATTTGTCACAGCAGTGTGAGAGGTAACCAAAGCATCCTTTATGGAAAGTACTTGGAGGAGCAATAAGACTGTCACAGGTCGTGTGGGTCAGGACTTTGAGCGGTATTAACACTGTATGATCGTGAGTCAGATGAGAGGTGATGGAGAACATGCCATATCTCAGGAGAACCCGAGCATTCAGTAAACTCCAAAATCCTTATAGTGGGCCAACGATGTGTTTCAGGGTAAGACATCTGCCACCATGGGGTACAGTCCCTGAACCCACATGGTAGAAGGACAGAAATGACTCCCACAAGTTGTTCTCTGACCTTCACATGTGTCTACCATGGCATGTCTACGTGCTCCAGTAGTTCACAGATGGGGTGGATGTTGGGGTAACCAACTCAGAGCCCTGGATCAGGACCTGGGTAGAAGCTGAATTGGTCAGCCTGCCAGTTCTCCTGAATGAGCACACATATGTGCATACATGTGTGCACACATGCACAAACAATAAATACATTTTTTAAAAAAAAAAAAAAAAAAACCCTCAAGGTACCAGGCAGTGGTGGTGCACACCTTTAATCCTAGTACTTGGAAGTCAGAGGCAGGCGGATTTTTGAGTCCGAGGCCATCCTGGTCTACAGAGTGAGTTCCAGGACAGCCAGGGCTACACAGAGAAACCCTGTCTTGAAAAACAAAACAAAACAAACAAACAAACAAACAAAAAAATCCAAAACCCTCAAGGCTCAGAGATCTATATGGAAGAGGAGGCAGAAAAATTGTAAGAGTCAGAGGTGACAGATGCCTCCAAGGAAGCAGTGTCTTCCAGACACAGCAGGACTGATGTGCACACGAACTCATGGGGACTGTGGCAGCATGCACAGGGCCTGCACGGGCACAAACCAGACAGAGCCCCAGAACTGAAAGGGGGAAATGAACATGGGCTCCCCGTCAATCCACGCTGTCTGCTGTTGATAGCCTTTGATGAAGGAAAAGTCTGTTTTCTCCAGTGGAGTTTCACTACGTACATTAACCACACTCCAGTAAGGCTTAGGAGTAACTGGTCAACACAAACCTACTCAAGGGTTTGGGGTAGGTTTATTTGTTGTTGTTGTTTTATTTTGGCATTTCTTTTCTCTTATTGACATTTTTGTTTTGATTTTCATTTTTGTGCGTTTTTTAAACTTTTATTGATTCTTTGTGAATTTCACATCTTGTTCCCCAATCCCACTCATCTCCCCATTTCTCCATATTTACCCTCTGCCCTGGCAACCTCCCCACAAAAGAAAACAAAAGATAAAAATTAAGCACAACAAAAATAAATACAATTTTTATTTACATGTTTGCCCTGGAAGCTGTGGTGTGTCACAGTGTGTCACACCGTGTATCCTTTTGCTCAAATAGCTTTACTTGTAAATGTTCATTGCAGTGAGTCATGGGTGTGGTTTGAAGCCTCTGGCTCTTGCTACACTATCAATATTAAATCTTCACTGGGACTCCCCTCAGATATCCTGTTGTTGCTCTGTATCATGGAGATACTGTAGGACTTGATCCAGCTCCTTCACATGCTCCAGTAGTTCACAGATGGGGTGGATGTTGGGGTAGCCAACTCAGAACCCTGGATCAGGACCTGGGTAGAAGCTGAATTGGTCAGCCTGCCAGCTCTCCTGTGCCTTTGCCATTTTGCCCAGGCAAGGGGTGGGATAGCTCTCCTGCTTGTGGCAACTGGCAAGGGGCAGGACTGGTTCTCCTGAGCTCACAACATCAGGGCAGCTCACCTATGCCCACACCACAAGGGCCAGCTTTTACTGTGCTGCTCAGGAGAAATGCAGGGCCCATTCTCCCAAGTGCCTTAGCTAGCAAGGGGCAGGGCCAGCTCCTTCATTTGCATATCCTTATGGTGTGAGCTCTCCAAAGGGCATCAAGATGACCCCAGGAGGCAGCCCAAACCAAGAACATCTGCATGGCCTTCAGTAGTAACATAGGCCACAGACATCAACACAAACCCCTCTGTTCAGGACCATGGACCCAGACATGGCCATCTGTAGCTGCATGGGCTAGGACCTCAGCATGGCTTCAGGTAGCAGTACAGGCTACTCACATCAGGCCAATCGTCACCACCTTCTCTTCTCCAGTTCCTTCTCTCTTCATGGGGTGCAAACCATTCTGCTTCTCTTTCTCTCCCAACTCTCTACCACACAATTGCTCATGTAGTGTCACCCACCACATAGTGACTGATATGCTTCTAGGTGTCTTCAGTATGGTGGCATATTCTCTCTCTCTCTCTCTCTCTCTCTCTCTCTCTCTCTCTCTCTCTCTCTCTCTCTCTCTTTCAGTTTGATGGGTGGTCATATGAGGAGGTAGGAAAGATCTGGGAGAAGTCAGGGATGAGAAATACATGGTCAGAATATATTACATGAAAAAAGGGTTAAATTTAAAAAAAAAAAAAAAATAAGACCTTGGTCGTATTTCTGCAGTGAACTTGGCCAAGTTTGTTCAGAACACGTATCGGTTGAGTCCCTAGTTCCAAGTCTCATGCTTATATTGTCTCTTTAATCCTCACTAATACCTTGGCACAAGGATACACCCCACTTCCCCACATGCCCTATAGTCAAAGTTGAAGGAAGGTAGTGTGTACAGAGGGGGACAGGGAGGGGTGATCATTCTGGTTCTATAGGACATCGGGTGCCTTCATTAGTGACACCTCACTTCAGATTCCTGACAACTACACAAAACACACATTCTCCCCCTGTTTGCTCTAAATGAGGAAATGGAAACTTGAAGATGGCCAGTGTACCTGCTTCAGGTGATTCAGTTTGAGAAGGGTGACATCTAGGCCTGCTTCACTGCCACCTCCACATCCATACTCTGCGAGGCCCCCAGCAAACTGTGCCCACTTTTGCAGAGATACACACTTCACTGTCTTCAGATATACAATTTATAGTTTGTGTTCACCGGCTTCCATTCAGTCGTCCTGGCTGCTGTCAGCACTGCTTGCTGCCTTATTGCCTCAGAAATTTGGACTTGGAGACATTTATCACTCAGGAGTTAGAACAAGGAGGACACTGTGGTGGTGCTGTGTGGCCCATAGCCCAGTAAGACCGCTAAGCACAAAGGTGCACTTCTGCTTATCCACTCCTGCTGGCTCCTACCTCCTTTAACCTGGGGTGATTATGGCCCCTTCCCTTCTATTGTGAGCCACTGGGATGACAGGGCTCATCTCAGTGGCTCCTTTGACAGATCCAAAAGGCAATTTACAAAAGAATAAAAAAAAATTGAGGAAGCATTATCACCTCATACCTCCTTGGGAGGCACTGCTGCTGTGAATCCTTAGCCCAGCCTGGCCCTCTGGCCTTCTCACATGCACGCTCTGGTTTCCTCCAAGGGACAGAGATGAGATCTTGATGAATTACCCAGCTGCCCTACTCAAACTGGTTTCACGGGTCATGGCTGAGCTAATCTGGGGAGAGCAGATCAAAAGGAAAAGAAGTATATCTAGAGTGAGTTTGTGACTTAGAAGTTTGAACAGTGTGTACGTGCATGTGCATGTGTGTGTGCGTGTGTGTGTGTGTGTGTCTTATGTGCACACAACATGTGGAGGTTATTTGGATATCCACTCTGAGTATTCTGCTACTGTATTTCTTGTGTGGGCCATATGAGTGCACGTGCAGGCAGTGGCATTGAAAGCAGTTGCTGTGGCATCTCTTGAGATACAGCATCTCCTGAGGTATGCACTGTGCTCTGTGGAGAATCAAATTCTGGGTGAGATTCGAGTGAGAGCAGAAAGGAAAGGGGGGAAGAATGCACATGCAAATCATGTGTGTTTATAGGATAGCACGCCTGAAACAGGTTAGGAAACAAAGAGGACCAATAGGAAGAAGAGGAGAAAAGAGGAGGAATATGAACAACCAACAGGACACACTTGTATAGAAATACCCTGCTTCACACAGTACTATATAATATATACACACAAGCATTTTAAAACAGAATGGCTGTTGATGTAAAGTATCGATGGGTGGAGAAACTCAAGCAAGAAAGGTAGGGCAGTGACTTAGAAAGGAGAGAAGGGAGGTACACACACACACACACACACACTCTCACACACACACACACGCACAAGCACACGCACACATACACACATGCATGCATACAGAGAGAGGGTGAGATGAGAAAGAGAAACATAGACAAGACAGACAGACAAACAGACACACCAAGAGGCGGAGATAGAGGCAGAAGCAAGGGAGGAGTGGGCAGGTTTCCAGCCAGTCCGTGTGTTTGTGAAAAGGACCCCCGTGTTAGGATTTTAACGCATGGTGGGTATCTTTGGAACTGTAGGACCAGAACCCCTAGGCCAGGAACACAGTCTCCTGGTTCCATAACATATGTTGATTATAGCTAGTGACTGCTGGGGTGATGCCCTCCACTGGGTCTGAGACTCTCCACTGGGTCTGAGGCTTTTAGAATATATTTGTACACAGTATATGACTGCCAAAAAAATATAGATAAAATAATCCCAGCACTGGGGAGTAAGAGTCAGGTGGAGCTCTGTGGGTTCAAGACCAGCCTGACCTACATAGTCAGCTCTAGGACAAACAGAGCTATATAGTGAAATCCTAACAAGAAAGGAACAAAAGAAACCAGAAAAGAAAGGAAGGAAGGAAGGAAGGAAGGAAGGAAGGAAGGAAGGAAGGAAGGAAGGAAGGAAGAAAGGAAGGAAAGAAGAAAGAAAGAAAGAAAGAAAGAAAGAAAGAAAGAATGTTTCTCTGTCTTAAGAGAATGCATTTCAGCTTGAAACACATTCAGAATCTATTATGACATGTTTTTTGATTATCAAATTTGCTATACACGAGCACACCACTCTCAGCTTCCTGTCTTAGGGTAACATTTTGGGTTACAGTTCTTACAAGCACCTTCTAGAAGATTTGATTCCTCGAGCTCTAAGGCCGATGAACTTTAGCAATGGAACGAAAGCTTAGGACAGGTGTGTAGTCCACCCCATTTCTTCCTCCCCTTCATGGCATTGAGCAGTTCTCCAGAAGGTGGCTGAGGTGTCATATGGGTCTGTTTCTTTAGGCTAGATTCTCATAACCTGAATCAGACCACACCTCCCTGTAGCTCTCTCTGGGACAGTTAAGGAGCTGTCTTAGATGGAGCTCAGCCTCAGCTCTTCATTCCTGGCCCTACCCAGTATTGAACTCCTTATGGTCATTGTCACCTACACTGTGTTGAAGGGAATCATGTGATGTGAAACTCGCTGCCAACCCTAAAAGGTTCTAAAAAGCCAGCTCTTTCCTTTGTTCTAGGGCTTGCTCAGGAGCCTCCTTGAGGGAGTTTGCTTAAGGGGGCTGTTTTGAAGATGACAATCTAAAAATGCTTCTCCAGCCTCCACCCCTCATTCCTCCAGGCTTTAATGAGAAGCTTCTCTTTCACCTTAATGCCCTCCCTCCCAGCTCAAGGCCCAGTCATGGCTATGAGGTCCTTACATTCTAATAAGCTTCATACCTGGAGGCCATTGAAGATTATGGCTGGCCTCTTTCCCAGAGCAGCCATGCTGCTAGCCCTTTTGATCTATGTCACAGGGACCAAGTGCTAAAGATCCTGGCCAGTGCATCACCAACGTGTTGCTTGAGACACATTATGTTGCACTGCATCAGTGAGAATCATATTTAACTTGAAACCTTCTAGGTTCGAATATGTATATATGTTCGTGGTGGTGGTGGTGATGGTGGTGATGGTGGTGATGGTGGTGATGGTGATGGTGGTGTGCACGTGTGTATGTACATATGTATGTGCCTACAGATGTGGAATCCAGAGGTCAATGTTCCATGCCTTCCCTATGAGTTGTTGCCTTATTTATTGAGACAGGGTCTCTCAGCAGACCTGTCATTTACTATGCTATGCTGGCTGGCCATCAGCTCCAGAGGGTCTCATAGCTCCCTCCAGTGCTGGGAATACAAGTGTGTACTGCCACCCGCCAGCATCTCACATGGGTTCTGAGGCTCACACTCATGCCCTCACACATGCACAATAAGGGCCTGCTGCTAAATGAGCCATCTCCCCAGACTCAAACTGTTCCTGATCTCTGTGCTTGAGCCAAGCTCTTGGTAACCTACTCAGTCTGTTGCCTTCTGATGCCGAACAGTTTCCCACAGGCTTGGTTCAGCAAGTGATTCTACAGGATATGCTCCAAGGCTCCATGTTGTTGACTCACTGACATCACCACTTAACACTATGCTCCAGAAACACTTTCTCTACTAGCCTGTTCGGCCTATGCCTGCATCTAGATCTGTCCTCCAAGCACCTGGCCCCCACAGTGTTCTGCCTGTTGGGGCCCAGTTATCCCTGTATGTCAGTGAAACTGAATAAGAGTAACAAAGTACAGGGCTCACGTCAACTCCAGATCCACCCATTTCACTGGAAATCTCATTTCACTTCTCGTTATGGCTGAAAAGAATGTCATTGTGTATATGAATGGGTTTTCATACATCTTCTTTATTTGTCCCTCTGTTGGTGGACCTGTAGGCTGACTCTGTTTCTTAGCTCTTGTGAATATAACAGCAATAAACACCTGTGGGTAAGTCTCTGGTGTGCTGGTTTAGAGTCCTTGGGTTCCTAAGAGTGATACAGCAAGGTTCTATGGTAATTCTATTTTTAGTTTCTGAGAATCCTTCATGCTGATTTCCACAGTGGCTGCCTGGGCTCCGGTGCATTCAATTTATCTCTTGCCAATTCACTGGAAGTGTTTGTCAGGTCTAAGAGGTTTCTGGTCTTTCAGAGAAAACCTCTAGACTTGTTTAACAGCTTAGCTCTAGCTAAGACGTTGAGGACTGTATTGAGTAAGAACACTGAGAGCAGAAACCCTTGTCTCACGCCTAAACTTTTTGCAATCTTACTTTTCGAAGTATTACCTAGTGATCCTCCAAGTTTCACTGGAATCAGTTGTAAAGCCCTTTCCTCCACCTTTGATTCTATTAGTTTCTGTCTTCATTCTCGTTTTCTAGTTAGTTTCTCTAGGGGACTGTGACTCTTGTTTGTCTTTTCAATGAACCTACTCCCTGACTTGTATTGATCTTTTGGTTGCCATTTCATTCATTTCTACCCTAATGTTTATTTTTCTTGCTACCCACTACTTCAGAGTTTGCCTTGTTACTAGTTTTTCTCTAAGATCTTGAGGTGCATTACTAAGTTATTTACTTGAGATAGCTCAATTTTAATTTTTTTTATTTTATATGAATGTTTTGTCTGCATATCTCTATGTACCATGTGGATACAATGCCATGGAAGCCAGAGGAGGGTTCAGATGCCCTGGGACTGGAGTTACAGGTGGTTGTGAGTTGCTCTGTGGGGGATGAGTATTAGCCCTGGGTCATGTGAAAGGACAGCTATGCTCTTACCTGTCACTCCAGCCCAGGGTGAGCACTCGTCACTATAAACACTCATCTTGAAGCTGCCCTTGGTGTCCTAAGAGTTCTGGTAGCTTACACTTAAATGTCAATTTATTCTAGATACTTTCCAATCCCTTCAGTGACTTCACTGTTCATTCAAAATGGACTATTCGCTATCCAATTACTGTTATATTTAGCGATCACTCTGGCTATTGTTTTCTATTTTATTCCATTGTGATCTGAGAAGATACAAGAAATTATTTGCCCTCTGTTGTATTTGTTGAGAGTGTGAGTGTGTGTGTGTGTGTGTGTGTGTGTGTGTTTGATTTGTTTCTAATATATGTTCTATTTTAGAGAAAGTTTCATATGGGGGCTGAAGAGAATAATGTGTATTCTGTATTTGTTGGTTGGAAAATTCTGTAGATAATTGTTAACTCTATTTTTACTAAATCTATTAGGTTAAGTCTGAAGTCTCTTGATTTTTAATTTGTGTGACCTATCTAAAAATTAAAATGGACATTAAAAATCACCCACTATTGTTGCAGTAATATTTTAAAATCAGTGGCATCCAATCTGGCTTGTTCTTAATCAGCCGCCATCTTTTTAACTAGACAAGGCCTGTGGCCACAAGCATAGGTGGCCAGAGACACTGGCCCTGCCACCCATAAAACGCCAGCATGGGAGATGGCTCTGCCAGTCTTCCACACTGTCTCCACAAGGCTGGGCTGAGCCCAGACCAACCTGCCATCCACGCAGTACCCGGTAGAAATGAGACTCTAATGCTTAAAGACTAACCAAAGGCTTTATAAGTTCGGTAATGTTCAAATTAACAAGATTCTCACACAATTGGAGGTGTTTCCTGTTACCCAGGACTGCTCCCAATCCATGCGTGGTTCTCTATTGCTCCTACATCTCTGCCCCTTTGCTCCTCCTCTTCTTCTCCTCTTCCTCTCTTTACTCCTCTTCTTCCTCTCCTTACTCCTCCCACCTTAGCTCCTCCCAACTTGTGGAGAAAATTTCCCACTACACACTATTATTGTACCACAACCTGTATGACTTATACCCGGATATGCTTATCTCATGAAATTAGGAACCCAATGATCCTTGCCTATAGATTTACTATAGTCATATTTCTTTTAAATTTCTTTATTTTATTTATTCTTTGGGAATTTTTCATGTAATATATAATTATTTTGATCCTATTTACCACTTCACCTTCAAATTCTTCCAAACCTCCAAGTTCCTGTCCTTTCCCCCTCTAATAATCCATAAGTCTAGTTAGTTCTTCCCCCCCACCCCCCTTAAAATCCATGCATTGTACACCAGTGAGCACTGGTATACAGCCACACGCCATAGCATGGGCCACATTCCTGAGTTAAATCAACAGCCTAAGAGGCACAGGAAAGCCTAGTCTAAGGAAAAACAAAAAGATGGTTGAGGGTATAGTTCAGTCATAGCACTTGCCGAGCATGTGCAAAGACCTGTGATTCATCCCAGCAACTCAAAACAAAGACCAATTAGCTATGCCAATTAGTTTTTGGCCTCTGGCCACTTTATTGATTGACTTCTGTGCTTTAACTCTTAGTCTGCAGCTGTCTTTATCAGTGAGGTGTGTTTGCAGGAGACAACAGGCAGTTGATTCTGGTTTTTTAATCTATTCATCCAGTCAGTCTGTGTCTCTTTACTATGAGATGAGACCATTTACACTGAGCTCATTCCTGAAGAGCCTTTTAATACCTGATTTTGCTTGTTGTTTTCTACTTTTATTAACATTTTCTTCCCCTCTTCTCAGTGTTTGAGGTTTGCTGGTTTACCGAGTTGGGCATGGTGGATTCCTGCTTTGCTCTCCTTTGTATCACTATGCCTCTCAAGAGATTTATTCTTCTCTATGTTCCTCGTGATTGGCAGTCTTTCTCTCGTCTCTGGAAAGTGAGCCTTTAAGTATCCTGGCTTGGTGGGCATAACTTAGTTTGTATTTATCTTTAAATGTTCTTATTTCCCTGCCAATTTCACAAGATAGCTTTGATGGGTATTGCAATCTTGGTTGGCAGTTATTTGTGTTCAGGGCTTGAAATAGAGTGTTGCCTGCCTTTGTAGCTTTTAGATTGCTCATGAGAGAGACCTGATATTATTTTAATGTTTTTGCCTTTGTAGGTGAGTTAGCATTTTCCCCTTAAAGCTTCTGACATTTTTTCTTTGCTTTATATTTTGATGTCTTGCATATAATATGCCAGAGAAAGTTCTTCTCTGTTCATGTCTATTTGAGGGTCTAAATGGCTTTTGGATTTAGATGACCATTTCTTTATCTAGATTTTGAAATTGTTCTATTATTTCAAAGAATAGATGATATTGGTTCTTTGTTGTATCCTGTGTATTCTTAGACTTTATTTCTTGATTATATACAGACTTTGCACATTTTTCTTGCCTTTTTTCCTCAACAAGAGCATACTCTATATTCGGTTCTTAAATCCTCACCAATATTAGCAGTATTGAATGTTTATTAGTAAATAATAAATTACTAGTTGGTATAAAATATGGGATCATTATTTAAATGAAGAACATAATAAATGACCTCACTTTTCATTTACTGATGTTCTTAATGGATTTATGACCAAATAAAATTGGATATTGTTGGCTTTAGGTTATAAAGAGTAATCAATTGGTGGGCTGGAGAGATGGCTCAGCAGTGAAGAGTACTAGCTGCTTCCAGAAGACCCAAGTTCAGTTCTTAGCACCCACATGCCAACCCACAACTGTCCAGTAACTCCAGTTCCAGGATATCCAGCATCCTCTTCTGACCTCCATAGATATTAGGTATGCATGTGGTATACATACATACATGCAGGCAAAACAGTCAGACACATAAAATAATCAATAAATACATCTTTTTAAAATAATCGTTTCTTACATATGTGAGAAGGGAGGGAAAGAGATGGAGAGTGACATGGAGAGAAGTGAATGAGAGAGGGGAGGAGAGGGAGAGGGAGATAGAGAGTATCAATTTAGCAATGGCTATTTACACCACCCACTTCCCAAAAAAGTCAATTATAGTTTTGGTGATTCTAGAGACCATCCTATTGAGAAAGAAAGTAGATGTTAGCATAAAGAATAAATCTAATGCCAAATTTTATCCACTTTATCCCATGTGAAGCAAATAACTGGGGTCTGAAGAGATGGCTCAGTAACTAAGAGTGTTCGCTGCTTTCCCAGAGGACTGGGATCTCATCCCCATCGCCAACACTGCAGAACTCAATCTCCTGTCCTATTCTGGGATCCTATGCCAGCGTGACAGAGGCTCAGAATGAGTGTCTTGCTATCCAGGAGGCTGACTTCAGATAATTGAATTTTTTTTGAGGTTTTCTTTAAATAACTGGGAATTTTCGACTGTCTGTTGTCTAGAACCATCCAAAAGTTAGAAATATACTTCTTTTGTTATTGAAATAAACTGAAAATAGTATTAACTATTAACTCAAATTAGTTCAGTTGTTTTTATTAAAGTTTTTTCATTGATATATTTTGATTGTGTTTTCCCCTCACCCTACTCCTCTCAGATCTTCCTCCCCACTTTCTTACCAACTTAATTTTAAGATCTATCTCTCTATCAAATACAATAAGATAAAAAAATCAAAACAAAATTAAAAAAAAAAAAAAGCACCACCAACACACACACAGAGGGTGTGGGGTAAGATCCGTTTTGTAATGGCCTCCTGGGCATGGAGCCTGCCCTGGAGTGTGCTTGAAATACACCGTGACACTCCACTAAAGAAAACTGATTTTCCATTTTCCAACAAGTATCGATTGTAAACATCGTCTTGGTTAAGGGTGGGAATTTGTACCCATTCCCCCTTCTCAGTGCTGGGATTGTGTCTGGCTTGAACCTGTGCAGGTCTTCTGTGGGTTTTCACAGGCTCGAAGTTCAAATGTGTTACTTGTCCTTTGTGTCTGGGAGACACCCTTCCTTGGAGTCATCCACCACTGCTGGCCTTCCCACTCTTTCTCTTTCCTCTTCCTCTTCCACATAAATCTTTGAGCCTGGAGGGGAGGGGCTTGATGAAGACATCCCATTTAGGACTAAGTCACAGTGTTCTTAAATTATTCCTCCTGCATGGTGGGTTTCTCTGTGACCAGAAACGGGTTCCAAGTATAGCTGAGATCTTTGGACAGAGTTTTAATCTTTCAGAGATAATGAGGTTGGCTTTTTCCGATGGTTCTTAAGCTCTGGGGTCCAGTAGGCTCAGCTACAATATATATCATTGTCTAAAGAACTTCTTGAATGACTTCTCAGAGCCTCCAAGGTCTAACTTGTTCAGAGTAAGCAATTAAATGGTTAATCTGGGTAGAGTTGTTGAGCAGAGTTAGCTGTATAATTCTGAAAGTGGGCTGTGAGGCTGTCTTAGGTTTCATGAAGATGGATAGGGTTCCTCTGGCTGATTTCTGGGATTTCAAGGGACTAATACCTTCAGGCTAGACTGCCTCCAGGGAGAGTCTGAGGATGATGTGCAGGGCTGGGTCAGCCAAGCCTCCATACTTAATATCAGATCTGCTTTATTATATCAGATATAAGTTAGTAAAACCTTCTGTTCTTTGCTATGCATTTTGAGACATTGTTGAGCTACATAGTCCAGGCTATCCTTGAACTTCTGATCCTCCCGCCTCCAGCACCAGAGTATTGGGATTGCAGACGCGTACCACTGTATCTAGATGCATTTTGCTTTTGAATGGAAATTTTTTTTTCTTAGAGCTTGGAAAATCATATGCAATTTTCTGCCCTAAGCCATCTATTTATTTTGCCATTTTTCACTAGAAATTTTAATGTTATGTGGATGAAAAGCTATATTATTCAATATTGAATTGTAGGACTATATAGGGGTTATAATAAATGCCTCTATTAAACTCATTTTAAAAGAGGAGTAAGAAAAGTACCTGAAAAATACAAGCTGTCTGAAAAATAAGGGTAAGAATTTCCAGATTGTAAAATAAAATATATCCCCTGCTTTGGTGAGACCCTGCTGGCATCTAGGTGTAGCTGCCCAGCTGACTATCACCTCCACAGCTCTGCTGCTTGGAATCCTGCCTGTTCCAACAGTCTTACATTAATTTCAGAAACTAGACCATAAACGATAAACGACAAAACAAAATCAAATGACTAACAAAGCCAAAAGTCTGTCATGGAAAAATACGGAGCAGGGCAGGAGCAAGATGGTTGCAGGGGAAAGGTACCAGCCACCAAGTCTGAACAGCTAAGTTGGAACCCTGGGATCTGTGTGGTGGAAGGATGTGGGGGTCCTGTAACCTTTACACATGCTCTTGTGCATATACATACACTGGTTCATGCATACTCATGTGCATGTGTGTGTGCACCAACACACACTCAATAAATAAATAAATGAATAAATAAGTAGATAAATAGTAAATAAATGTAAGTAAAAGCAAAAAGATTGGGAGGAAGTACTGAATATGATAGAGGCACATTGTATACTAAAATATATATGTGTATAAACTATAATGGAACCCATTATTTAAGTAATTAGTATATGCTAATAAAAAGTTAAAGTACGGAAAAATGAATATTCAGGTATACATCTAGGAGGCTAGTCAAGAAGACTCAAGATGAAGGCACAGATAGGACATTTAGGGTTAAAGGAAGACAGAGCTGTCACATGCACACAGACCCTCTTACAGGAGCAGAACACGCAGAACTGGATCTTGGTAAATTTCAGAATTTAGTTAAATCTGAAAAAAAAATAAAAAATGACCAAATGGACTCAAAGGGGCTGATAAACTACAATCCTGTGACTACAAAAAAATCAAGTCAACAGCAAATGGCTTTGAAGTGCAGGTGGAAAGAAACAGACTCGAGTTCTTTGATAAACTCAAAGAGAACAGAAACATCCATCTTTACAGAAATACATTCTGCAGACTAGGAAAGCGGACAGTGCCCTCGATGCTCATTTTGAAATTGACAGAGATTTGATATTAAGAATATTTGCAGAGGAATAACAATAAAATCTCACCAAAATATGCTAACTTCTTAATGGTAGATCCTTGTCATTCATATTGGTATGAGGACAGCATTTAAAGCTGTCCTTAACCTGGGAATCAGAGGAGAAATGAAAAGGCTATAGCGAGCATCCTGGTCAACAGTGAAATGTCCAAGGCTTCCCTTCACCATCAGAATCTGGAGATTAATACCCATGCTCAAAACTGCCATCAAACTACCAGCAGGGAAAGGAGGGGCCAGATCAATAAAAGGAAGGGGGATTAGGATGCAGCAAGCCACGGGCTCTCCTCATAGGTGACAGGGCACTCTGAAAACGCATCTGAAAGGAAGCCAGTGTTCCGATCAGCAGGAGAATTTGGCAAGATTTCCAGGAGAAAAATCATGCAAACCCGGGCAAAGTGCATTTTTATCCAATTAGAACGTAGACATTTATGTGCTTTCTCTTAATATAAAAACACAGACATGCTGAGGTACAATACACAATATGTGGACCATTGATTTCTTTCAAGTTGATAACAATGAAACTTAATTGATATTTCAACTACACGCATACATAAATTCTATGAGTAAAAGAAAAACATTCCACTTCTCACCAGAAAATCTGATGCCATATTCATGACTGTTGTGTATGTAAGGATGGTTTATGTAAGTTATGAGATGTCTGAACCACAAAATAAAATACTGGTAGATTCATGTGTGTTAAGTTCTTGTTCATCTAGCAAACATTGCAAAGGCAGAAGTGCGGCACTCTTTTTAAGGCACTTGTAACCAACCCAAGTGAGTATCTTTAACTAAAAATACTAAAAATTAACACAATCTGATTTACTCTAATTTAATCAAGTTTTTAAGTTTGAGCAGAGGAGTAAAAAAACCACACTGAAATATGCCAAGCTCCTAAATAAAATAGTGTTAAACTGCTTTTACCTGTTGATTGATATGACTTTTTTTTTTTAAGTTACTAAGCTGGAAATGCCGAGGATTCAAGGTTGCAAAAATGGCTTCTTCTAAAAACCAATATGCAGTTACACATTATTCAGTGGAAAAATGACCCAAAAAGATGTCTAGAGATTTCAAGGAGGGGCATGCAGATAGCTTGCAAACACACATGAGAATCAGCAAGACACTGACTCTCTTGCCACTGGATTAGTCTGATAGTCCCAAGTGCTTCTCAGTGCCTGAATCAAGCAGCACACTTCAGTAATCCTGGCTGAAACATTACTGCACCATTTCCATCTAAAACCAATCCCACATTAGTTGACACAGCTGAAAATAAATAGCTCTCTAGCAACCCATTTCTTGATTATGTAATAGGAGATATCTCCATGTGTACATTGGAGTCATATAGAAGAGGTTTTTGAAGCATAACATCAAGTGTAAACAAAGGAAAATGAAGATCCTGGGAATGACCATGTCTGTAAACATACACAACGATACACAGAGCAGCTATGAGAGCGTGCTGTGCACACAGCATAGATAAAAGCCACACCCCTGTAGAGCTACTTCGAGGACCTGAATTCAAATCTCCATCTCCCTCATAAAAACACAGGCCTGGTTGCCTGTGCCTGTAACTCCTGCACTGTGGTAAGGCTGACAAAGGGATTGCTGGGGCTTGCTGGCAGCCACCCTAGCTCCAGATTCAATGAGGAACTCTGTCTGAAGAGAACGAGGCAGAGGCTGATAGAGCAGGACATTGAATGCCCTGCTCTGGCCCCTACACACATTCACATAGACATGTGCACTAGTACACACATGTATACATGCAAGACGTGCATACACAATAGGACATGTGTGTTCACCTACAACATAAGCATGTGTGCACATACAACACACACATATACACATACAACAACACACACAAGATGCACACACCCAGTCACACACACACACACACACACACACACACACACACACACACACAATGTCAAGCTAAAAGTAAAAGATTCACAGAAGTTGGGAAGGGTGAAAAGAGCGTGGTAGATCAGAGCCTGCCATGTGTCTCAGTGGAGATTCTGCACTGACCTCATTAACTGTACAGTTAACAGCTTAATAAAACAGAAAAGTGGGTAACTGAAGAAGAAATATCAGGTCTCAGGGACCTTGCCAAATGCAGGCCATTGCAGGCCAAGGCATATCCTGGAGTGGAGACAGAGGTACCACAGACTGATATGACATCATAGGGCAGAAAGAGCCTGACTATTGAGTGTCTCACCTGCCTGCTGCAGAGGCAGAATGTGCAGAGTGGATTTCAAAGATGCTCTACTCAAGTACAGGTTTCACTTTGTTTCCTCTCTCAATCAAGGGAGCAATCTCTGAGCTAGATGTTAAAGTTCTCCTAAAATCCTAGTCCTGTGCTTGATACTGTGAGTGGACGCCTAGTCAAGCTATCGCCTTCCTGGAAGCTGGGGAAACATATCATTGCATGGAAGGGTGAGAAATGAGTCTTGTAATATCATTTCCCTGTTTTTCCTCACTGGTCTGTACCATGTAAGCTGTTTGTACATCTATTCATTCATTATTCAATATCCTTAGCAGCCCCACCTCCTATTCTTGATATGGCTCTGCCGACAGCAGGTTTAACCACACAGGATGAGGTTAGTGTGTATGAGTTTCCAGCAATCTTAAGAACACAGTGCTTGGGAAATAGTCTCTTTTTATTTGTAATAAGGCTGTACTAGGGGCCAGTGGTGCAGAATGAGAGAGGTCAGTCTAGGGCAGCTCCAATGCCTGACTGTGAACATCTGGAGAATCTCAATTCGTTCAGTCTTGGTCAGAGAAACTTCTCTGTGCAGAGGACAGCAGTTAACGCAGAGACCCATAACTAGTCAAAGTCCCTAGAGTAAGTGATTGTGCGTGCTTAGCTCCGGACAGGACATCTGTATACTTACATGCTCTATCATGTCAGGCGACTTGTGCCATGTGTGGGCTATTGTTTGAAAGAAAGAAAAGAATATATGGAACGTATTTCACATTTTTGTGCCTTCATCTTCTGAGTAAACTTGGAGATGAATCGATGAGGAGTGAATGCACCCACTCCTTGTACACACCGCAGACACACCTGTGGCTAAAGGGGGTTGAGAATGTGGGGTGAAGCAGAGTTGTCAACAGCTCTTTTCCTTATGGCTCATAGGAAATGAAAAATACATTATGTATTTGATTAATTCTATAAATAGGTGCATGTTCAGATGGTCTTGTAATATTAATCTGATGCATTTTAGATATCTTAATTTGGAGGATACGTTTAGTATCAGGTAGAAAAATACTTCACAGCATTTTCATACATACATATGAAATTTATTGTGGAATATTATTTAAACCAAATATTTTAATCTAGGATTTGGATTTATTCTGTTCCTCGCCTCTATTTTTGTGTTGCCCAAGAGAATATAGACCCTCAAATCAAATCCATTGCTAATAAAGCAATAAATTTACCTTCTGCACTGACAGACCCTTTGGAGTGTGTACGTATGAAGTCACACACACACACACACGTTCTTCTTGTGATGTGTGGGACTACAACAGACAATGGCTTTTGCACCATTTTTAAACCACTTTTTCTTTTCCCTTTGACGTTGATACCAGAGTCGCTACCAATGACTGCTGCTTTGGGGGTTAAATAATTTGTTAGCGGAGATACAACCAGGACACTAAATTATGATGGAACTTTCTGAATAGGTGACCCAATTAATCCAGTTGGGCTGTATTCAAAGTTCTTTTATTATCAAACTATTTGTCTAACTGGACCAGGAAAGGATAGTTTGTTTTATCGCTGAATAATGTTTTGTGCAGGAAAGAAGAAATTCTTTGGTCAGTGTTAGAGTCCTCACACTTGAACTTTTAGGTATCCTTACTTGTATTAGGGTAAGTAGGGATTGGGGATTCAAGGTTTCTAAGAGTTTTATTGGCTTCATTTTGTCCTAGAATAAATTTCTTTTCCAATTGCTGTATCTTATGTGTTCTGCTTCAGATTTCAGCTATGGACCCAGGCTCCGGAATATCTTATGTGTTACACACTCACTGCTACTGTCTTCTCTAAGGAAACGGAATCTCTGTTATTCCTGTTGCAAAGCACAGAGTTTTTAAAAATATAAAATTTTATATTTTTAAAATTGGCAATGTACTACTCTTTACTTTTACCTATGCTATGTATAGCTTTAATTCATAGCTTTTAGTTCAACATTTGGTATGTCTGGCAAAAAAAAAAAAAAAAAAAAAAAAAGAAAATTAAATTAAATTAAACTTGGAGTAAAACAAAAACAAAAACCAACCAACTAGATCAAAAATCCAGCTGAATTACATTTTTCTTGAGACCAGGTGACACAGCCCAGTCTTTGAAGCCAGTTTATTCCACTGATTTTCCTCCCGTGCCCTATGGATATGGCCTCATGGAGAAGAGCGACCGCCTGCACAACACCACAGTGTCCACTGCACTTAATCATGACGGGAAATTTATTTTAAAATTATCTTAAGAAGTAGGGAAGAAAGTTAACATTCAGAAAAATGTTGAAGACGGCAGTTCATAATGACGGTAGTTAAGACCCAAATCTAATACAGAACTTTATTTTTAATCTCCTTTTCCTTAACTCCAGGATCTAGGGGTCTTAAATTTGGATTATGAAAGTGATAAAGGGTGGGGATCTTATGAAGGGTTTAAAGAAATCACCTACAGAGTAGAGGTTAAAAAAGTCCCCTGTGTGTTTTGAATTCTCTGAGACTATCTGTCCTGTACAAAGCTGCTTTTCTTCTCTGCTCGGCTTTGCCCTCACACTCTTTCTTGCGTCTTTTCCCCCTTCTCAACCTCAAGGTGACCTGTTCCTCGTGGTGGGTAAGTGACAACTGGCAGGGACCACCCGGCTGGCCCACCACTGCAATGGCCCCGTCCCGCGGGGTTCAGGAAGCCCCCCATTTAGAACGCTTTGTATTTTTGTTACAATTGTTCCCTCAGCCCTGGATGAAAAACACACAGGAACAATAGAGCCGAGAGAGATTTAAAATATCTGAATGCATAATTCCACCCAGACCCAGGAAGAAACGCGAGCGTGCGCGCACGCGCACACACTCACACACACACACACACACACACACACACACACACACACACACACACCCCAAAGTAAATAACAAAAACCATTCCTCAGAATGTGTGAACCTAAATTTTCGGTCAGTTTGGAAGCATTTTTCCTTTCTTTCCTTCCTTCCTTCCTTCCTTCCTTCCTTCCTTCCTTCCTTCCTTCCTTCCTTCCTTTCTTTCCTTCTTTCTTTCTTTCGGTTTTCCATTTTCTAGGCCACTTGGCAATAAAACAGCATTTAATTATCCGTAGCCATGAACGCTGTGGGGAGAGAATGCCAGTTGTGATCTAGTCAGAAACAGTCTGAGGCCAGAAACTGTCCCTTCTCTGTGAGGCTGTTTTTATCTGGACTTCTCCTACCGATGCCGTGTCTTCCTATCCCTGCAGTTTTTCTTCCTCCCTCCGCTGATTTTGGTAGGGGCTCATGGTCTCCATCATTTTCTCTACCTTCATTATTTTCCCTTTTAAAAGTCACACCTGCATGAAGACACAGTCAGATTCCCCCCCACCCCACCCCACCCCCACCCCCGACAGAAAGGGAAAGGTGGAAGGGACCAAGAGAAAAAACTATTTTGTTCAGGAAATAATTACCCAAAATTGAACATTTTTCCCCCAGCAATGTGAATTGTATTCACATTAATGAGATCACATTTTACAGTAGAAGAGACTTTTAGAGGAAGCATGATACAACAGGCTTCCCCGAAACCCCAAAGCTTCTGGAAAAACAGCAGCTTCATGTGAATAGCATTTCTATTAGGGATCTGTTGCTTTTGCTGGCTTTAAGGAAATGCCCTACCCCTCTCCTTGGCCATGGCTGGCAGCCTTTAGCTATTTTTTTTTTTTTTCAGTAATATTGTAGTACTTCAGCCTTCATTTTAAAGATAGATGGACCCCCCCCTACCCCCCGTAAAGAAGAACATTGTGGGGGAAAAAACACTGGATGTGATTTCAAAAAATGTCAAAATATGTCAAACGTAGATACCACTCAAGGGTTTCATTAGCTGAAGCTTTAGTGATAAGTGTCATCTTGTCAAAGACCCACCCATCTCTTCCAATACATTACCAAATGTACTAATTTCCTCGCCAAGCTTGCTGTTTATTGTATAGCTGAAATTGAAAATGGTCCGTAATGGAGTGAGCTTCAATCCAAGACCAATTCTGAATCTAAATTACTTGCTTCTTTCAATAGCATCGACAGAGCAGAGCTCTGTGCACCTTGTACCTAATCAACCCTCACCGTGACCCTAAATTCAGCAGTCTTCAGAGATTAATAATAAAATCCTCAGTTCAAACAATGATTTGCCCTGAACAAGCTGCCCATTTCCTATGCTGAGAAGGAGAGAATGTGACATTATTTTTTTTAAAGCTCTCCATGTTGTGGCCCACCATTTATTTTTGATCTCTGACCCCAGATGCAGCTGATTACAAATCACACAAGCTTGAATTTTTTGAGATTGGGGGAGTGGTAAAGAGACCCTTTGTCAGTATTTACTATATGGATACTCACTACACTAACTCTCCAAGCTGTGGTCCTCCTGAGTGAGTTACAGTGTAGCGATATTTGGAAGTTTTTAAAAGAGGAACATGGAAAACATATTCTAAAAAAAAGAAAATCTGGCTTTGTACGGATGACTCAGACTAGACAATAAGAACACGCTCTCTGGAAAAGTCAACAAGAGGGCTACTTTCTAAAATTAAAAAAAATCAGATTCGGAGAACATAATATTGACAGTCGAGCCCAAAAGTTGTTATTTGAGTGAAAAATGCTTCCCTGCTCCCCTCTTTCTCTTTTCCATCTGCCTACCTACCTGAGGATCTGTCTGTCTATATGTTTGTCTGTCTTTCTCACCAGTTTACCCCACAGCTACTGAATGACCAAAGACTTTTGTTCATCTTTACCCAAAAAGCTACTCATTTATATTCAATATCAGAGGTTTTGTTATATATATATATATGTATATGTTTGTATGTGTATATATATATATATATATATATATATATATATATATATATTACAGCTTTTAATATGTATACTCCCCAGCTTCCTTTAATCAGCTAGTAGTGTTTGTCATGTGGTTCCAGGGATAAAGGGCTTCCATCTCTGCTCTTCATGACATCTGAGATTTGGAGAAAGGCCCTGAAACAAAGCTGAAAGAGAAGTAGTCATTCAAAGCCCTAAATCCTGCCTGGATTCCTCAGCAAGCATGCTCCCTGAACCTGAAGGCTGGGGGAGGAGGGATGACACCTACACACAAACCCTCAGAAGACTGTCAATGTCCCCGCTGCTTTCAGAAGGATGCTCTCCCTAGGGATGAGGCTAGTTGACAGAATGAGTCTCCAGGAGATTCTTCTGACCCTTGAATGCATTTTTTTAATGCCCAACAGCAATAATGGCCATTTAAGTATTGATTATATAATATGTGTGCTGAGGTGGCAAGTGCATTATTGTTCAAGTGGCTGGGGGATGAGAAAGTAGGTTATCTACAGACTCTTTCAGCCAATGAGCATTTCTTCAGCAAATGTCACACACAAAGCTATCTGAGACCTTGTTTGACTGTGTTCTGTGATTCCAGTTGATGGCTAATACAATGAGATGGCAGACGTGTCCCAAGGCCTTTGAGGGTGGCCTTGTGTTTACCATGGTATAGGCATAATTACTTTATCACCACCAGGGGACAATAAATAGTCTTATGGAAGCTGCTTCCTGAGGAAGGCTAGGGAAAGTCCATAGTGTTGCCCCATTAGTGTGCCCAGATGCTAATTAGGATGATGAATTGGTTAAGTAGGCACTGAAAAGCAGGTAGGACATAATCTAATACTTTGCCTTTCATCCAAAAAACTACAATAGATGGTATATAGTAAGTCTGCTGTGTGTGGCGTCGGCAGTGGGGCACTAGGCTTTTATTACAGCCTGAATTACATCCTCTGTGTGGGGACGCTAGACAGCCCATCATGTATTAAGAATTCAGCTGAGATCACAGGCTCCGCTCACCTAACCCTTGTGTGGTGTGGTGAGACCGACTTTTGGTTACTGTATATCAAAGCGGGTCTAGCTGGCTAAACAGTGATTGATCCTTTCCCCTCTTTCAAGTCCTCCCTTCAAAAATAGCTTTAAAGCAATCATCTAATAAGTGTCAGAATGTGAGGCAGAGAATGTCAGCGCACGCGCTAGGCAGGTGTCTACACTGGCTAAATTTTCTGCAAGATGTTCAATGACCAAACAAGGTTTTTAGAGTAAACGTTTATCATATCCTAAGAGGCAAGAAATATTGGGTAGACTGTGTAGATGTGATGATGATGCAGGGGTTCAAAGTCGTGTAAGGCCAAACAGGGAATTCTGCTAAGGAAAATTCACGCTAATTCTATGTACACACAAAATTAAGAGCAAGAATGTCCCTATGTCCACACACACAGGATCTATGGTATTTTCATAAGACTTATCCATCAGACTGAAAAGCCATCGCTGGACAGAAGTGTTAGAAGTTAGTGGAGAATATGCCATGTTCCTGTCTCCATGTCTTAGTGATCCTGAGTATAGCTGTCAAAATGCAGCATCTTTTGGCTTGGTTGGTCAATAAGCCATTGTTCCTGGAAGACTCTCCAGTGATCTGTACTAGACTAAGCTCATGATATTTTAGCATCTGTTTCACTGAGTGGCCTTGTTTTGGAAAGGAGTTCATGTGAAAAAGAAATAGACTCATTCAAAAACAAAATATAAAACTAAGCGTTTTGGGGTTTGTTTTGTTTATGTTGCCCAAAATCTGTTAATTTTGACTCCTACAGAACAGCTAGATCCCCTTGGTACTTAAGGGTCTGTACTTGCCCCAGAGAGTGTCCTTCCATCTTGTCCTTCAGGGACACATGAAAGCTCTCCCCTTCTGTGCACTTCCCTTCTCCTGACTCTCCACAGTCATTGACCTTCACTTGGCAAGTATTTCAGTCTATGTCACATTACCAGCACCACCTTCACCCAGAAGCCAAACACTCCTTGGGACTTCTTTGTTTTATTCTACCTTACTGTCTCCTATCCGAGTCCCTGTTTCCAGGTTAATATGCATTCATTGATCATTGAATGGATTTGAGAGATTTATTTGGGTGTCATTAAGGATGTTCTGAACTGCATGACTTCCTGGTTTGGAATGCTGAAGAAACAAAGAAACCCTTTCAGCTCTAAGAAGGCAGGTTGAGATGCTGATACTTCAGTTACTCTTGTGGGGGATTCGCTCTCTTTTGGCTGAGGACCAAAGCCTGCCTCCTGCATACCCATCACACATAGCTAATTTCCACTCTCCCCAGGGACCAAGACAGTAAAACAAAAGAGGGAGGAAGTAGGCATTTCAGAAGAGTAACCCACCCACCAAGAGCCAGTTAAAAGGGGGGAATGAGGGTAGGACAGAGATTGTGTGTGTGTGTGAGTGTGATATCAAGGAATGCACAATTTAAATTGTGTTTTATCATTCATCCTTTCTGCTTGGTCCAGCCAACTCTCTGGACTTGCAATCTCTACTCAAGACGAGTCCTGATGCCAAGGCTCGTTGCCAGTGGACCAGCGATCAGACACTGTCAGTAGTGTTTTGCTGAAGATGGGCCACTTCACTTCCACACCTTTCTCTTGCTCTCTGTATTCCAGTATCCATGAACCAGGAGATGCTTTTGGAAGCTCAATCAGGCAAGAACAAGGAAAAGGAAACCTGGCATCTCCGCTAGATTATCACCACGTTCACCTCTGCTCAGCCTGTTTCTCCCCCTTGCACTCATTGTTCTCAAAGACACCTGACTTCGGCTTCAAATAGGTGAAGAATTGGGGCCCAGCCCTCTCGCAGGCTTGACCTTTTAACCTTATGCTCCTAATCTGTGTGCAAACCAGAGTGGAACCAGGCACTTTGGCAGTCAGTCTCCTATAATCCCAACATTTGGGAGTTGGAGGCAGGAAGATCATGTCATGGCCTCATAGCAAGCTCAATACTAGTCTTGATTACATGAAGCTACCTCAAAATCAATCATTCAACTATCGATAATGTATTTATAACTTATAAGTAATAAAGTAAAACAGACGAGCAATCCTATGTAAACTTTCATGATAAGGATGCAACTGTAGCAGCTCAGGCTAGTGATTGGCACTCAACAAGTTTTTCTATTGTTATTGCTGGTATTTCTCAAATGAATTTTCTTTTCTTTATGGTATTTTGGCTAAGATGGTCTTTTTTGTGTCTAGTTGACCTCCTATCTAATATTATACAGGCTGTCTATAGTGATCGTTCTAAAACTAGAAATCAAAGCAAAATATCCTCTCACAGGTCCTCTCCATATCTCTCAAACTGCAGAAACCCATTGGATCATTCTTATGGATCAATCATAATGATAATAAAAGTCATCTAGCCTGGGAGATATGCTATAATCCATCTGGATGAAACCTGTAGCCTCACAGGTTATATCTGTGAGAAGCATCTTTTCCCACATTCCTTAATGTTGGACTCTCCTTTTAACTACTGAGGCTGGGCTTGGCCACGTGATTTGCTTGGCCACTAGAACATGAGCATGCACCATTCAAGTGTAACAACCTGGACACATGCTTACATGTAAGGGCTTGCGCTCTGTAACTCTACTGGTCCTTTGTAAAGGATAGCTTGGTCCAGCCTCTTTTGAATGGAGAACCTCTTAAAGAGAGAAACCCAGCCATCATGGACTTCTCAACTGAGCCAGCCCTGGCCAGCCTGCCAATGAAAATGTGTATTTAGGCAGGTCTACTAGAAAGCAAGCATTCGGGTGACCAGCAACAGTGAACAATGCCATTACAATGTTAACACAGATGACTTTTATAGTAGTGCCTTTGTATTCCACAAAAACAGGGACTTTATATTTAAAATGTTCTCTCTCTCTCTCTCTCTCTCTCTCTCTCTCTCTCTCTCTCTCTGGCTCTTTCTTCTTTCTTCCTTCTTTCTTTTTACTTTCTTTCCTCCCTCCCTTCCTTCTTTCTTCCTTTCTTTCTTTCTTTCTTTCTTTCTTCCTTCTTTCTTTTTTACTTTCTTTCCTCCCTCCCTTCCTTCTTTCTTCCTTTCTTTCCTTTTTTCTTTCTTTCTTCCTTCCTTTCTTTCTTTCTTTCTTTCTTTCTTTCTTTCTTTCTTTCTTCCTCTCAGACAGAATCTCCCATAGCCAAGGCTAGCCTATAACTCACTGTGTAGCTGAAACTAACTCTGAACATCAGACTTTTCTGCCTCTACCTCCCAAATACTTTGAATAAAGGCATGGGGCACTACCCATGCTGGAGTTTGTGTGCTGAGCAGTCTCTAACCAGAGAGCTACGCCTATAGCCCCTAAGAATTATTTTCGCTCATCCCCCACATTCCTGTGCTGCTAACAGCCTCACCATTTACCTGTCCATCTGTCCTTGTTTCTTAGTGAACATTATCAGGCTGGCAATGCCCCAAGTGCTCAGTAAAAGTAAAACAGATACTTTCAAAAAAATAAAAAACAAGCCACAAAACCTGCAGCCACGAGCACCGAGTCCAGTGTTTTTCTGATTAAAATTTTAAATAGAAATGAATGTGCATTGCTGCTTTGATGGAGGTAAATAATGAGTTTTATATAACTACACACATAATCTAATCTACCGAAGAAAACACCTGCAATTGTAAAGACTTAGTCGTTAGTAAAAATTAAACATGCTCACGTATCTACCAAGTTAGCTGAAGAGGCTGAACAGCAGCTCTTGCAGTGTGAGGCTTGGGAGAGGCAGGGCAGCAGGGCGGCAGGGCGGCAGGACAGCCAGCACTGTGGGGCTGGAGCTGTGGCTCAGGGCTGGGATGTAAGTGTAGCGTGAATGAAGCCTTCCATTCAACCCCTTGCTCGGCACCCACAATACAGTTTTCCTCTGATCCAGCAAAAATGGATCTTCCATTTCTGGAAGATCAACCCGTCATAATAATTAATATAGAAAATAGGCACCAGAGCATTGGTGGATATAAATCAAATTGCCATCACTGGGAACTTGGCTCAGTCAGGTTGGTTAGGTGCATCCATTCACGTGGCCATTGGGAATGAAAATGAGAAGGATCAGATTACAGTGATTGTAAAGGAGCCATGCATGTATCCATGCGACGACGACGATGTCAGAAAGCCATGTGCCAGTTCCTCCTGTACTCCTACCTTTCATTTGATCTTACTACTTTCTTTATTTAAAATGTTAGCAGACCGTAGATATGATACTTTGACAGACAATTCGGATGTGCAGATATGATACTTTGACAGACAATTCAGATGTGCCTTCAGTCTGACCCTCTACCTGAGGCTGACCCCTGGTCCTCCTGGCTGCTCCATCAGAATCCCGGCATCATGGAGCTCCACCATCTGCTTCAGTCTGCCTCTTTAATCAATATTCATGAGTCAGCTTTGCAGGGGTTTTAGACTTTTTTTTTTTTTTTTTTTTTTTTTTTTTTTTTTTTTTTTTTAAAGAGGTGGCTTTAGTGACTTAAAGATTGTACTGGTATCTGCTTATACACACAGCATCCGCATCTGCATGGCCACAGTGCTGGTCTGTGCCGGGATAGATTTAACCTGTCCCAGTATCATTTATTTTCAAAGAGGATTTTGATTTCTTTCTTCATTTTAATTTTAATTAGTATACAACGCAATAGTTTTTATGGCAAGTTCAAGACTAATTTGTCTGACAATCCTTCTCCCACACGGTTCCCAATTCCTCCCCCCCGCCCCCCAAGTCTTTTCTCGTCCACTTTTATGTCACATGGGAGCTACTAACTCTCATCTTCAACACTTCTCTTCTCCATTTCTGGCCACATGACCTTTACACACACACACACACACACACACACACACACACTTTTAAAGCTAGGATCTGCATATAGAGAAAGGACATGTTACTTTTGTTCTTAAGGGTCTGTGTTACCTCACTTAATATAATTTTTTCCAAAGCCATCCATTGTGCAAATTTTCTTGAGGTGTTTTGTTTGGTTGGGTTTTTTTTCTTTCTTTCTTTTTTTTTTTTGGGGGGGGGGGAGGGGGTTGGCATTGTTTGTTTTGGTTTTTTATTTGTTTTGTTTCTCAATAAAATTCTACTGTGTGTATGTATTGCATTCATTTTGTCCACTTGTCTGTTGATGGACACCTAGGGTGGCCCCATTCTTTTGGTAAGGTAACTACTGCAACAGTGAATATGGATGTACAAGTATCAACGTATCACACTTGAAGACTTGTGGCCTACAGAGAAATTACTTTCAAATCCTAGGTGCAGGTCCCCCAAACACTACTGCAGTAGAAGGTAGGCTAAGATCTCAGCGACTTACTGCTTCCTGCGGTTTGGAGGGCTTCCCAAACTTCTAGTTGTTGTTTCTTCACACACTTAGAAAATTAGTGATTCTGTGTCCTTTCCCCACATTTGGTCATCAAAACCTGTCCTTGATAACAGTGCCCTGATTAGGCCCCTTCCCTGTGAGTTCCCTGCAGCCATGACAAGTTCTCCCTATCTCCTTGCTGCCTGTATCTTCCTCACTGACTAGGCCTGTTGTTCCAGGGCTGTGTCTAGATTCAGATTTGCTTTGCAGCTTCCAGGGCAGATTATTCTGTGCATCTCATTGCCAACTTTAGGGGGTGGGCTGCAGCACTCAGAACACTGCCTGGTGTGGCACACGCTGACTCCAGATTGGTTGAGGGTGTTTACTATGCTTCTCCAGTATCACAAAGTCTGTCTCCAAAACAGTGTCCAGCAGGAGCTCTGGGCAGCACCTCCTCCCAAGGCTAAGCAGGAAAAGCATCTTCTCTGAAACATCTTGCACTGGGAGTTTCTGGGCGTTTTTTTTTACTTGAAAATGATGCTTACATGCTTCCTCCAGCAAAGCCCTGCTCAGAGGGCAAAGTGTGTTCCCAGCCTTTCCCCTGCTCCTGATGCCTACATGTATTAGGTTTTCATTCAGAGATGATCAGAATCACACGGCTGTTGTGTATTTACTTTTATAACCAACATGAACTTCTTTGTCACGTGGCTCAGTAATAGGCAAAATTATTCTGTAGTGACAGGCATAAGTGGCAAAGGGAATCAGGACTCTCCTCCTGGCTTTGCTAGATATATTTGACAACAAGATAAATAAGGTATAGGACGTGGTATTTTGATACATGCATGCACAGTTTAATGAGTTTGTCCACAGGTCTGTCCCTGCACACAGCTGTGGAGTTTATGGTAACACTCGGCACATTTCAGGTGTATATTAGTATACAGTAGTGCTGGGGGGGGGGGGTTACCGTCTGAACACTGGCATGTTCAGTGAACATGTCCTTGGATGACATCTCCCCCTCCCCACCTCCTAGCCCAGTAGCCAGCATCACATCCCCAGCATCTATGAACTTGACTAAGAAGCCACATCTAAGCAAGATCAGTGGTATTTGTCTTTCCCTGTCTGGCTAATTTCATTTAGCACCAAGTTCTCCAGGTTAATTCGTGATGTATCAAGTAGCAGACTGTCCTTATTCCAATACTGGATTATCTATTATCTACCTGGTTATCATTTATCTATGTCATCCATATATCTGTTAATCATCTACGTCATTCATATGTAATCGCGATCATCTATATATTTCCATCTACATATTGATCTGTCATATCTATGTGTCTATTTATTGATCACTATTTTTCTCATCAATCCATTGTCTGTCATTTATTTACCACCTACCTGTTATCTACTTATCATTCACCCATCTACCATCTGTCTATATATCTGTCATCCACCTATATTATCTGTATATCTATCTCATGTGTGATGTCTACATATTTATTATCTATCACTATCATCTCTCTTAATACACATGTATGCACAAACACATACCATATTTTTTTTTACCGGCTCTCTCACAGATAGGCACAGGCTACTTATATTTGTGCTGTCTAAGTGGCACTTGAGAGCTGCAAGCATGCCCTACTCACCCCCTCTTGTCTACTCTCTCCTGTTGGCTCTGTCCACAGTGGTGGAGTTGCTCCGTGGAGAAGTTCTGCTTTAGCTTTCTATGCTGTATCACCTCCTTGTCGTAACAGCCGTGCCCATTTACAGCTACAGCGTTGGTGCAATGGTAAGAGTTCCTTTAAGTCCATATCTCAACAAATCTTTATTGATTTGCATTTCCTTGTGACTGTACTTATGAGTAATTTGTATTGTCCTTTAGAGAAATGCTTGCATAGGTCCTTTGCTCATCTTAAAACTTTTGATGTTGGTCATTTTTCTATAGTTTCTGAGGTTTTTTGGTTGTTTTGTTTGTTGTTTTTTGTTTTTGTTTTGCCTTTGACCTGTCGAGCCACTGTAGAGGGGCTTTTACTTTTGGAGTTTGGAGTTTGACCCTACAAACACCCACTTAAGCAAGCAACGTCCCTTCCTGTGCCTGACACCTTTCCTTCATTGATGGTCAGCTGCTCATCTCAGTTTAGTGCTGCCTGTCATGTCGGCTGCCTGTCATGTCAGCTGCCTGGGATTGCAGACATCCCCAGCTGGTTTCTACACGTTTCCCTCTGCTTGTATGCTTGGGTCTGCTGTCCACTTTGATTTCACTTTTCTGTGTCACTTCAAGGGTTCAATTACACTCTTCCACATGTGATACCTTGTTCTCTGTACATCCCGTCGATGCTGTGAGTTCTTGGTGCCCGTGTCAAACACTAATAGACCATATCTATATGGTTTACTTCTGGTTCCCATCATTCTGCCTACCTACTTTCCTGGCATAGCCAGACTATTACGATTGCCATAGCTATATATGGTTTTAAAATCGGGAATTAGAATATTCCTGCCTTTGTTCTTCTTGCTGACAACTGCTCTATCCATCCAACATCTTTGGTTGTTCCATATGAATTTTAAGATTTTTTTTTTAATCTTCACGAGAAAGATGCTGGGATCTTGATAGGCAAGCATTGAATTGGTAGATGGCTTTGGATAGCATGAAGTTTTAACAATATTCTTCCAATTTGTAAATATAGAATATCTTTTTGTGCCCTCAGTTTTTCCAAAAACATTTTATAATTCAGCATACAGATCTTCCTCCTCTTTGGTTATGTTTGGTACTAAGTCCTTTATTCCTGTTGCTGCTATACATGGAAGTATTGTCTTAATTTTATTTTCAGATAGAGCTCAGTCTATTCATATGAAAACAAACAGAATTTTTACATGTAGATTTTGGTTTGTGTGACTTCACTGGGTTTGTTTAATAACTTTTGCAGATTTTTATAAAATCTGTATGCAAACATGACACAGCCATATTCAGATATTTTACTTAACCCTGCTCACTTAAATGCCTTTACTTATTTATTTATTTATTTATTTATTTATTTATTTTGCTTGTGTAATTGCATTGGCTACAGTACTAACTGCTCTGTTGAGCTGTTATTGTGATCCAGATGGTTGTTTCTTCTTCTAATCTGGTCTCTAATGAATGGATGAGTTTTGAGGTGGGGGATGGGATGGGCTTTGATTCTTTATCTTTTGTGCATCTGAGAAGCATTTCTCATTATGATACTGCTTCCATATAAAATATAGTTGTAAGAGTCTATTTTAAGCTGATAAAGACTTTAACTACATAAAACTATTATGTTTTTACTCCCCACCACCTGTCACACTTTATGTTATCCATATATTTTAGGTGGACATATAAAACTTTATATATCCACATATTACTGTTTTAAACTGTATGTCCATTTCATATTATGTATTCATTTTAAATGATTTGATTTTGTTTTCGGGTGGTGCTAGGAATCAAAGCCCAGGCCTTGTGGGCATCCTAAGCAGGTACTCTTCTACAGAGCTATCTAGATCCCCAGTCATTTTACTTCTTCATTTTCATACCAGAATTAAAAGTAACAGTCCCATTGCAGTATTAAAATGTTCTGAGCTTGGCTTTAGTGTCTTCTCATAGGGGGTTTTCTACTGCTGTATATTTTCATGTCAGTGATCAGCAGGCTTTTGTTTCAACTTGAAGAACTGGGGATGGAGAGATGGCTCAGTGGCTAAGAGCACTTGCTATTCTTGCAGGGGATCCAGGCTCACACCTTATAACTCAGCCTCCAGGGGGAATACAGCTCCCTCTTGTGGCCTCACTTAACCATTGCACTCACATGCACATGCACATGCCCGTACACAGATATACATACATACACATAATTTAAAAAAAATAAGTAAATAAACTCTTACCTTGGTGAAATGACTCCCTTAAGCATTCCCTGAAATCAGATCTGGTGGTGATAAGACCTTTAGTTTGTTGGTCTGAGAGAGCCTCTACCACTCCATCACTTCCTGGAGCTAGTAAGGACTTTGTCATGAGTTTGCCTTTCAGTACTTATGACAATCTCATTCCACATTCTTAGCTTGCCAGTTTCTCCTGAGAAGGTCATGATGAGCATTTATCTTAGTCTTTGATTCTCCATAGCATAATTACCAAGCACAAAGGTATATGGCTCTTATGTTCGTCGGATTGGCCTGTTGTATGCCTCTGAGGTCCTCAGCTCTAAATACACACACTCTCCCCGAAGTGCCAAGTTTTTGGTCTCTATTTCAGGCAAGCGTTCTGCCTTTTTACACTCTCTCTTTTCATTCTGGAACCTCCACTGTGTGCATAGTAGTCTACCTTAAGGTGGTTCTTCAGTTTGAGCTTCAGTATGTGCATAAAGATGGCTCTTAAATACATTACTTACATTAAGTACATGAGAGCCTTAAGGTGGAGCTTCAGTATGAGCCTCCAGTGTGTGCATACTGGTGGTGCTTCAGTATGTTAGAACTCATTCAGGTTTCCTTGCTTTTTTTTTTCTTTTCTCACAGACATTTTCACATCCACTGTCTTCAAATTCATAGATGGTTTATTTTGCTTAATAGTGTTGGCTGTAGATAGTCTCTACTGCATTGTTTTTCTTGTTCATTATACTCACTAACTGTGGGGTTCCTGTGTTGGCACATCTTTATGGTATCTATTTCTGTCGAATTTCTGGTCTTTTGTGTTTTATTTTCCTGATCTCATTTATCTGTGTGTCTGTTTTCCTTGTATAATTATGTGTGCTTCCTTAAAGTAATTCTTTTAGCCTTGCATAGATAAAGAGTGGGTCCCCCAGCACCACATAAAACTGAGCCTGGTGGCTCACATCTGTACTCCCAGCACTCAGGATGGAGAGGCAGGGAGATCAGAGGTTCAAGGTCATCCTTAGCTACACAGGCAGTCCACGGGTTGGAGAGCATTATTCGTCAAGCATTTTGTAGATCTCTGTCTCTTTAGAGCCAGTTCCTAGCATGCTCTTCGTTCCTGTGGGAATAACTCTTCATGACCTGGGGATTGTTTTCATTGCTGTGTTTACATTTGAAAGAGTAAACAAACCTTCTCAGTCTAAGGATCCTGTAAGGCATGAACCTTATCCTGCCTGTTCGTAGCCTTAAGGCTCCTTCTGATACTTCAGTCCAGCAACATAAGGACAGAGCATCTAGCTGATGTCAGGTGTCGAGAGGGGTCCGTAGCTCCCAGGTCTGTTTTACAGACACAAGCCGGTTTCTCCTGAGAAGGTCATGATGGTTCTCCTGTGATCGCCAGTAGCAGTGGACTGTTACTGCCTCATAATTAAACAATAGTAAAGTAAGGGTGTGAGGCTCCTTCTGGTTCTTCCTGCATCTACAGAAGACAGACTGTTACCAGAGGCATTGGTGGGTCCCTGAGCAGAGTCTTAACAGGTCTCTGGATAGACAGAACTGTCTCTGAACTGTGCCCAATGGTGCTGGGACAAAATCTTGGGATGACTCCAAGGGTCAAATGTTGAGTTTTTACCATGCACATAGGTGTTGTTTTCCTCAACTTCTAGATAGACAAAACTGTGTCCAGACAGTAGAGTGGATTAGGAGCCATGTCACATAGAGAAAAAAAAAAATCTATAACCAGGTCAAATTCAGAGGGCCTCTAAGTGGGGACAGAACTGGGTCTCTGGCAGAGGAGGGCTGGAATCTGGAAGCAGGTCACAAGGCTTAGGATTCCCAGCTAGACTGAGGGCAAGAGGCTTGTTCCCAATACAAGAAAACGATGCCGTAAGTCAGCTTCTCTCCCAGGAATGACTGCCAAGGACAGGTTGAGTTTTGAGACTAGAAACTTCATTTCATGATCACTCCTCCCAGTTCCTTTAATCCTATGACAGTACAGGATGTCGTGCCAAGAGTGGGTCCAGAAATGAAAGAGACAGGAAGGAGCAGCAGTGGTCCAAATATGCCCTTCAATGGTACATCCCCAATAACCTAACACCGTTTCATGAGGCTCTGCCTCCTGGACAGGAGACTTAAGAGACTTAAGATGTAGATTATTTTAGTTCCCTCTCCCATGGTGCATGATATAGTATGCTTAGTGTAGTTAGTGGCACCTTGCTTACATGAGTATACAACATGTTAGGTGAGATAGGTGGTGGCTCATGTTAGTGGTGGAGGTGGATTGGTGGCTCTGTTAGTGGTAGGGGTGTGTTGGTGGCTTTCTGCTAATGTGATGGATGCAATCCTTATTTGCCTTCCTAAACTGAGAAAATAAAGCCTGGGGTGGTGTGGTGTATGTTAAGCTCTGTTATACACAAACTAAGAAGCTTGGGTTATTTATTTTCCTTTCAGCCGTTATTTTCCTTCATTTAAAGGACTAAGCAATCCAGATAGTGAGGCTTTGCTCACCGAGCTGGTAGGTTATAGACATAAGAATTCAGGCTCTTCCCATCATGCCCCACCTCACTTTTACCTACAATCATGACTCAAGCAGAAACAGTTTTCACTCCTACTGACTCAAACACCAGAGATGGGGGTTTCCGACTATTGACAGCTGTTCTCCAATGTTCTGCATAAGCTGGGTATCCAGTCAGATGCGGATGTTGGTGACCAGAGCTAGTGCTAGACTCCATACACTGAGCAGGCTTGCCACCAGCATTCAAAAACAGTGTGTGTGCACGCATGTGCACACCGTTGTATGTGTGTGTGTGTGTTATGTGCATGTATGTGCACATGTGGGGGGGGGGGGTGTTTGTGCATGAATGGAGTGACCAGAGGTCTACATTCTCTATTCTACTTTTTTTGAGGCTAAATCTCCCTGGACCTGGAGCTCACTGATTCAGCAGGCTGAGCAGGCTGACCAGTACCAGGGATCCACCTTTGTCTGCCTCCGCAGACCTGGCATTGCAGGCATCTGCTCAGGTGCCCAGCCTTTTACAGGGGTGCTGAAACTTGAACTTGGGTCCTCATCTAAGCCCTTTACTGATAGAGCCAGTCCCTAACCCCAAGTCAGCACACTTTAAAGTGTCTTTTTAAAAATACTTCCATTCTTTTTATTTAAAATTCTGTCTCTAGTCCAGTGAGTACCACCAGATGGTCCTTGCGCTGAGTTCACCGTGGCATTTGTTCTGACTACCCTATCCAAAATGGCCTATCATCAAGTAAGCAAAGAAATGAATTGGCATTACACTGAATGAATTACATGAGCATATAAAAACTGAGAGGTGAGTCGTTTTCAAAGGATCTAGATGTTTTTTTTTCAGATTCAGCAATTGTCCAAACATTTCTTGTAGAAATGGCTGATGCTTTCGTGTGGGTCACAGTAATCGTCACTGATGTGTATAATGGTTGCCATTTGCTACTATAGCCAAGAAATTTTGAAAGCCTTGTCCATGTTTCTCTCTTCCTTTGCCTGTTAGGTTTCCCTAGGCTTAGAGTGTATGGCTGTGACATCACTGTTGGTCCTCTCCAGCACCAAAGGAGAGAAAACAAAGCACCCGCACTCTCACCGAGCATCGCGGGCCTTAAGAGTTCATATGTGTGGCCTACTGTATGGTCCTTGGGCAGTTTTGGTTTTAGATTTTTTTTTAATTGTGTGTGTGTGTGTGTGTAAGTGTGGATAAGCATGTGAGTACTGATACTATGGATTTCAAAGATGACATATCTCCATGGAGCTGTGGTTCTGAGTTATCTGAAATAGATGTGGAAATCTGAACTCTTGTCCACGATGAGAGCTGTATGTGCTCTTAACCATAGAGCTATCAAGGGGTGGTTTTGTCACCATTTAATGATGGGGGGAAAAAGCCCTCCAGTTTGGAGGTTGGTAATTTGCCCTTAATTCATAAGGACTCATAATCCAGATCTTTCTGCCTCTGAGCCTGTGGCTGGAACTACTATACTGCTTTTGAATAGTGCTCTCCTAATACACAAATGATAAAATCAGTCCCTAACATGTTTCCTTCATCTCTCAGAAAAGCACACAAATATTGATTAAATGCAGTCGCACTATTGAAAATTAAGCAGTCAGTTTTGAAGCACTCCAACTCTTAGATGTTTGTGTCACTTGGCAGTAGGCTGGCTTTAATAATATGCTTCATGATTTCCTCCTGCACTTGCTAGTTTGAAATATGCAACATACAGGTGGGAGGGTGGCAGAGCAAAGAAACGGCATCAAATCTCTTTCTTTTCTTTTCAATTGAACTTACTGTGACACATGGGAGCTTCATTCTGAAAGATGGCGGGTTTCTTAAATGACGGTTGATTCCGGCACATCTGCAAACACTTGACATGTGGGGAACCCATGCGTCTTAAACATGTGAGCAGAGGGGATGCTATCCCTGAATCTGAGGAAATAGAGCCATCTAAATGCAGTCCTCAAGAGCATGGCTTCTGTGCTGCATGGGAAGGCTTCATACTCCCTTTCCATTGAAAGCTCTTTTGTCTCAATTGGGTAGGGCTCCCTGGTTCAATAGTTTTCCTGGTGGCATTACTCTTTTGTTCTTCCCAGTTGTATCCCCAGACTGTTTGCAGGTGTGCATTTTTGGGCCTTTGTGTATGGATGCATGATTGTGCATGTGTGTATGTGTGTGTAGATGTATATGTGAATGGATACATGTGTATGTGTGTGTTGTATAGTATATGTTTGTATGAATGCATGTGTATGCTTGTGTGTATAGATGTGTGTGCATCTGTGTATGTGTGGACATGTGTGTACGGATTCATATGTGTATATATATATATATGTGTGTGTGTGTGCGCAAGTGTACATGTGTACATGGATACATGTGTATGTATGTGTGTATTGATGTATGTGTGTATGGGTACATGTATGTGCATGTATGTATAGATGTATGCCAGATGCCAGTGTGTGGAGGCCAGAGGCCAACCTCAGGTATTGTTCTTCAAGTGCTATTCACCCTTTTTTTTTTTTTTTTTTTGAAACAAAGGCTCTTGTTGGCCTGGAGCTCACTGAGTAGGCTAAGCTGACCAGCCAGTGCAGGCTTCTGCCTTTCTCTGCCAACCTCAGAGTTGGGATTACAAACTGCATTTTCACCTCTAGCCTTTTACGTGCATTCTAAGCACAGTATTTACTGGGGTCTCGATGCTTATACAGCAAATATATGCCCAATGTCCAACCGTGCCATCCCCTCGGCACAGTGTGTCCTTGTGTAAAGCAAGCCCTTCACTGTGTCCCAACATTATTATGTACCATGCATTATAACAACAGAGCGTGTAGACGCTTTTACACTGTACCAAAGGCTCACGAGGCTGTTGTCTAATGGTCCAATGAAATTGTAGGAGAGGCAGGGATCGCATGGACATCTATCCAGAGAAAACTGAAATGACCAGGAAGAGCACAATTTGTTTCTTTCTTTCTTCCACATGTGAATGCTTTTAAGAGCCCGGCGAAGAGAGAAGAACGGCCGCTTAACTGTGTACTGCACAATTTATTGTCAGAAACGTTCTGGGGAGTCACAGTGCAAATAGCAGCTTGGTCAAACGGGAACAGACAGCCGGTTCAGTGTCTTTGGAAACAATTCAAAGGTTCTAAAGAGTGTTTCTCCTCAAGGGAAGAGAGTGTTTTTATAGCCAGCATACGTATCTGAGTTCAGTCAGATGTTTGAGAGCATCCTGGGAATTCACAGACAGGATGCTATGTTTCCCAGCAGCTTCCCACATGTCTGGTTCAAAGGTTTATGCTCTTTCTTTTTGACAGCTACCACAAAGAGCTCTTTCCTGGGCCTGGGGAGTCTGTAAGGGAACTTAATGCCCTCAATCCCTCTTAGTAGCCTAGCTTCCCTCTGGACTAAGGCACACTATTAGTCACTACCTAGGCAGACCTCTGTCCTTGGTAAAGTGGCCTGTGTGGAGCTAATAGGTCTGTTTCCAAAGGGATGGCTTCATTCAAAACTTCTCAGTACTTGCCATGGATGTCCCGCCTCTGTGTCTGGCTATAGAACATCTGTAATGTTTCTTCGTTTCTTAGCCATACTCTTTATTGTTTGTTTGACAATAAACAAAAGTTTTTCTGTGTAACAGCTCTGACCATTACTCACTTTGTAAACCAGGCTGGCCTCAAAGTTTCAGAGGTCTGCCTGCCTCTGCCTCTCAAGTGCTGGGATTAAAGACATGGACCACAACACCCTGCCTCTTAACTACACTTTCAGTTGCATCTTGGAATCAAAGGACTTGCTCAGATATGACACTTCTTGTGTGTGTGTGTGTGTGTGTGTGTGTGTGTGTGTGTGTGTGTGTAAATGTGTGTATTGGTGTGTATATAGGTGTGCATAATGCATGTACATGAGTGAACACATATGTAGAAACCAGAGGACAACTCTTAAGGCTCTGCTTAAATCTTCTTTCTTGAGACCTAGGACCTCTCATTGACCTGGGACTCCCCAGGCTGACTATGGTGGCTGGCCAGAATGCCTCGTCTACCTTCCTTGTTAGAGGCCAGGGGTGGTGGATGATACCAAGGAAATAGTATCTTCCAAACACAGCAGGACTGATGAACTCACAGAGACTATGGCAGTGTGCACAAGGCCTGCATAGACTCAGGCCAGACGGAATCCCAGCACTGAGAGGGAGAAGTAGACATGAGGTCCCACTCCTAACCATGACACTCTTTACAATTGACACATACTGGGAGAGAGAAATTCAATTTTCTCCAGTTGAGTGCCACTGGGTATATCCACAGTACGTAAGGCTCGGGTCCTTGCTCACAAGCCGTTGAGCATCACAAGATGAGCGCTATATTGTTCAGAGGACTTTTTGTTTCATTTTGGTCTGGTTTGGCTTTTAATTTTTTTTTGTCTTGTTTTATTTGTTTGTTTGTTTTTATTTCCATTTTATGCTTTTATTATTTGTTGTTGGATTTTTTTTAAGAGCAAGAACATTCACATTATAAGTTGCTCATTACGCCCTCAAACGTTCATCTTTGTACTAAAGGGGGGAATAAAAGCTCATTGAGTATGTAGCCCTTATAAGAAAAGAAAATGTGAAATTATAGGTTCTTGTAAAACTACTAGTAATGAAAAGCAAGAAACAAAGTATAAACATGATGTGCATCAGATTAAAATCTCGTTTTAAAAATTGCTCTATATGACATGATACATTTAAAATACACTCACTGGATATTCCAGAGATGAAGATACCTGTTTTCATCTAGGGAGAAGGCACATGGGCCAAGGAGGTGGTTTTCTAAAAGACACTTACTTGCCTCCTAAGTTTGAATCTCAGTAAGGAACACTTAGTCATCTTCCACTCCCCTTCACTGTGCTTGTTACCTAGCAGTGACTTCCTTACAGAGACTTTTCCTTTGTCCTACCTGCACTATGAATGTCCCTGCTATGCTTATGGCTTGGAAATGTAGTACCCTAGTTGACTCGGGTAAGCAGGGTTGTGAGTGTCTATACGTGTGTCACCTTTGCCTTGCTTTCTCTGGTGAATGTTGTGCCCTCATCTCACATATGTATTCAAAAGCCACCTTAATCCCTCTGCAGAAGAGGCGGAGTGAAGGATGCTATACCCCGACCTCACCTCGCACAAGCACACATAGGCAGCATGTCTTCCTCCTTCAGAACAGATAGGTGGTTCTAGGCTTTGTTAAAGGAAGTCCCTTGCCTCCAGCAAGCCTGAAGAGCCCCATTCAGGCAAGCCTCCTGGGGATATGGTCAGCAGAGGCTTCTAGTTTGTTGTACTCTCTCTTGTTAGCTGCTCTGCTCAGAGCCCAATGCATTTCTCAGTCCTCAGTTCACACCTGCCCATCAGCTGGTTCCTGCTTAGAGAATTTAGTGGACATTTGAAAGTAACAAAGCAAAAATACAATTTGGAAGAAAGGGACTGTGGTACATTCCAGAAATAAATAGGTGTCCTAGATTATGCCCGATCTTTTTTTTTTTTTTTTTAATCTTTATGGTGATGTGTCGGAGATTCTTTTTCTTCTCTCTCCTTGGAAAGCACTGCCATCCAAATATGGCCAATGCTAACCTGTCCCAAATATTAAGAGTGGGGAGATTATATGCAAATGAACATGGGCATATATCATAGCTTCTGAGTGGGACTGGTGGGACTGAGGATGCCATGCTGTGTGCAGTTTAGAGCCCTTCCATCTGGGCACAGAGCTTTCAGAAGAGAAAAAACACCCAGTGCCTCTCGTACAGCAGGCAGGCCAGTGATTACAGAAAGCCTGGCCCTCTTGAAGTTTAGTTTTCTACTTCCTTTCTTTGAGCATAAAGCAAAAGGAGATTTCTCTGAGAGTCCTAATAGAAGCTTTTGAATGATCTGCCGAGGTAGCAAAGGGGTGAATGGACTCCATCAAGATTGGCCCGAAGTATGAAATAATTATCGAAAGGATTCCATTAGAGACGGAAGCTATCTAGACAGGCAGACAGAAAAGGCTGACCCCTTCCCTCTCTTAACTTATTCTGATGGATGGCCTGAAGTTGAAATGACTCAAGTGTATCACAGATCCTCAAAGAAAAATATTGAACATAGAGGCATATAAGCAAAAGCCGGAAAAATAGACTCTTTAGTTAAAGCCTGGAGAGAAAAGTATATTTTCTTACTTTCCTGTTTGAACTGACAGGAGTAGAGGCTAAATGGAGTATTTTCTCATCAAGTAAAAATTAGTTTTTTAATAAAGTAGGGAAGATTGCGTGTATCGTGTACAATGTGGTCATAAACTCAACAAAAAGGAGATCTACAGGTGCTGTGATTTGTGCCTTAAGACAGAGTAGGGCATGCCCTCCCTCGCAGGTCAAATCCTGCCCATTTCTCCGAAGAAAATATAAATGTGCTTCTCCTACCCAGAGTCCTGGAAGCCTATTTTGCATTGCACACTAAAGCAGCCAATATGCAAAACTCACACACATTTGTTCACATCTGTATATATACACAGATCTGTGCCTACCTTGTTAGGAAAAGTGGGTCTATTACTAAAATCCATTGTGATTTTGGAAGACAGGACAGTGGCGTCACTTCTGGTTTCTCCAAAGCACTCTGGTGCCGTTGGGTGCAAGTGTGGGTTACCATCAAAACCTAAGTGCTCTGTTATGAAGAGAAAATGGCTGATAGCACACAAAGGTAGTGTATCATCTGAACTGGGGGCTCGCTTGAGGCAAAGGTATTGAGGCTAAAGGGAAACTGGGTGAGACAAGAATGCTGTTCTTGGAGGTCTTGTCTCTGAAAAGTAAGAAGTAGTCAGCAATGAGGAAGTAGAAGAAAGGAACTTATTTTAAAATCCCAAACACAGTGTAGAGATGGATAAACGTTCTCTATTACTTAAGGGTTCTCATCAGATTTGCAATATATTGGTTAAAATTGGACCACTTAGAAACTGCATAACAATACAAGCAAGTATTATGAGACTGTGAGAAGCCTGGAGTCTGAACAGTGTCTGCAGCCCCCAAGGATTCTATCATTGGTGTGGTTCTACATGAGGATAAAAAGCAATCTGTATTCAAGACCCTGGGCTCTGGGCATGCCTCTGGGCACTAGAAACTTCTTATGAAGTTTCCATTGTATTTCCTTGAAACCCACAACTGTATTAACTTATTATCAAACAGTATTGTCATTTGTATCAATAGTGAGGTAATGGGCAAATAAAAATTACCTTTTAAATTCAGTTAAATAAAAACACGTCCATTTAAACCTTTACCCCATGCGATCATATAAACAATTGGTGGTACTATATTTACACTAGGGCTATTGAAATAGCACATATATTACTATAGAAAATGAGATTGGAGGGTTGGGTTTAGGATAATTTTTCTTGCAAGGAAATCTCTAGTGTCCTGCTCATTGATAACTGGAAATGTGTGTGTGGCAGTTTCTATGGGACATGCATTTGCTTCTCAACTCTATACAGTAGAAAGTTGTAAAAGTCGCACATTCAAGTGGCTGGAGAAACAATATAATCACCTGGGGATGTTTGGAGATATAAACTGAGACAATGTGAAGACCCTTCTATAGATTATAAGTTTCTCATGAATGAATGGCCCAACCCAGCCTTCTGGCAGATCTCCTCCATCAGAGACCATGAGTTGAGAGAAACCCAGCTTATTCTAGCCATTAACTTTGTATGGTAAAAGTGCCACTGTTGACTACTTTGAAGAAGTATTCACAATGGTGACATGTTACTAGATTTGTTTGCCGTTAGCCAGCCCAGTATATTAAATTGTATAGAAAATGTCTAGTTTCACTTAAGGACCTATTGAAGAAAAGCTACCTTCCCAGTCAGCTGCTTCAGGGATGTGGTTCAAAGGCAGCACATGAAGGGAGGATGCTTCCCTTTAGTTCTGAAGAAGAAAATAAACAAAGCAAAGCACTTTGACCTGTGTTTGCAGTGCATTCAAAAAGAATCTTTGTGAGTTTGTTTGTTTGTTTGTTTGTTTAGAGACAGAGTCTCTCTCCATAGCCCTGGCTGTCCTGGAACTAACTCTGTAGACCAGGCTGGCACCGAACCTGAGATCTACCCGCCTCTGCCTCCCAAGTGTGGGAATTAAAGATATAAGTCACCGTATCCAGCGGTTTTTTACAATTAACATAAATACAAATTTAGAAATCCAGCATTGTCCAATGCTTTTCAGGTTTGGTGATCTGATCAGGAGCTTCCAGCTTGAGTTAACAGCTTCACTGGTAGAACAGGTCTGTTCTAGGTCTCAGCACGCAGACCAGCCTGAAGCCGTGTGTTGGGCTTTATAAACTTACCATACAGTGTTTCATTGGTCGTCAACATGTGCGTTTACAAATGAGTCTTCTTTTATGAGAGAAAACAAGGGCCTGTTTTATCTAAAATTCTTCTTTTTCTCTCACCCCTGGTCTTTGCTTGGGCTGTGTATTGTTCCCTTTTATGCTGATCAAATAATTAATCTTATTTCAGTTTTTGTGACAATAATGAGCACGAGTCCCTCCAACATCAACCTGTCTGTCAAGGGGCTACATGCTTATGCTCACATAAACCACAATAGTCAGCTAACTAAACATGTTCTTCACTCCTCAATCTGCCTGGAGCAAATGAGAGATCAGTGGATGTTCATCATTTTGCCTTCTGAGGAAACCTTTCAAATCCGACATTCAACTGTAGATGAAAGAAACAACCTTATTTGTAACTACTATGTGCTAAAATCTTATTTTTGTGTCTGTGATAATACAGGTTAGATAAATGTTAACAAAAATAATTTGAAATTTTATTTTTAAATATTGACATGGGAGTTAGGGCCATCACTGTGATAAGAAAACAAAGGAAGATTTTACTGTACTTGATGACAATTTTGCGTGAGACCTTATGTTTCTGATTGTTTTCAACTTAGATGTCATCTCAGAGATGATAGCCTACAAAGTGGATACTGTCCTCTTTGGTGCCCAGCACGATGTCCGAAGTTTATACCCCATCTCAGGAAGATGCTGACACCAATGACCATTTACAGTGGTGCGATATGAAGTTGAAAAGGCTGATAAAGAGCTGGGAAGAGCTTGCATGTAAAATACTTCCTGTGCAAGCTTATGGACACGAGTGGGACCCTCAGGATCCACTTTAAAAGCCAGGCATAGAAGCTGACACCTGTAATCACAGTTCTCCGGAAAGGGTGCCAAGTCAGGAGAGTCCTGGAGCTCACTGGCCATCCAACCTAATGGTGAAATTCAGGCACAGTGAGAAGAGCTATGCCAAAAGAGTCAGGGAGGAAACCACTTGATATTGATCCTGACCCCTCATAGGCAAGTACACAGACACATGCATACATGCACACAGACACACGTGCATACACACACACATACATACTCATGTGCATACATGCACACACCCCTCAGAGAGATAATAATAAATAATGGTAAAATAGAAGCAAAGCTTTATGCTTGCGTTCACATTGGGATGTCCCTAGTGACTGAAACATTTATACTTTTGCTACATATTTAAATTACAGAATAGCCAAGGAGTCATTATACAATAGTATGCCATTCATTGTTTGCAAATCATCAATGATCCACGTGCTTTGGGTACAAACAGCCATGTGTTGTCTCCACCAGTCAAGATAGTTTTTATATCTAGATTGGGTATTGGGTTACGCTTCTGATTGAGCATTACCAAACTTATAAATCCTTTGATTAACATTAAAAAAATTGTATAAAAGTAAAAAGGAAAGGGGGGGCATGGGACAGGGGTGTTCTAGGGAGGGGAAATGTGGAAAGGGGATGGCATCTTAAATGTAAATAAAATATAAAATAAAAGAAAAAAAAAAGAAAAAAAAACAGCCATGTGTGGGGGATGTAGAGAGAGGGAGATTTCCATCTTTTGTTTCTCAGACTCTTGCTTCTGCCTTACCTGATTCATCTCACTGAATCTTCACAAACTATTTCTCCTGTGTGGGGTCTTCTTGCCAGTTTTGCACATGAAACAAGCAAATGCTAATGCCTTCAATTAAGACAATATCCGCAGCTGTAAGATGGCTCAGTCTAGTCAATAAAGCACTTGTGTTGCAAGCAGGAAAACTAGAGTTTAGATACCCAGTACCCACGCAAAATAGATGGCTGTGCTTAAGCATGCCTGCCATCCCAGCACTGTGAGCACCAGGTGAGAGAGACCCTGCCTTTAAAAAACAAGGTAGAGGAAGATGGAGGAAGACACCCGGCATTAAACTCTGATGTCCATATATAGGTGAGGTTTGTACGTGAGTACATGCGTGTGACACAGAGAGAGACGCAGAGACAGACACTTAAATCAGATGGTTATGACTTTAATTTAAAAAAACAAAGTAAGTTTATCTTTAAATTACTCTTGCAAAAAGACAGCAAGAGATGGGAAATGCTCCTCCCCACTGGCATGCTGTTATGTTTTTAATATGAATAAAGAATATTGTCCCTTGACAAATTTATTTCTTATTCTTCTGTATTTCTGTGTTCTCATTTGTCAATCAGAAGGCCCTGGATCTGACATTCCTCTTTCCAGGATCAACATGCTGACAGACCTCTTCACTATTTGGGACAGATGGATCAGCATGAGGAGACCACTCCTCCATGACTCTTCATCCCCACTTTTTCTCATGTGTGTGATTACTTACTGCATGTTCATCAGATCAGCCTTCTTGGTCAGCTCTTCACACAAATTCTTCTTAAAGGAGACCTGTTTTACAATAAGCTGAATTTCATTTTTTTCTAACTCCATAAAGCCAGTTTACTCCCATTATAATTTCCTTTAATCCTTTTTTAAATCTTTGAAGATTTTAACTATGTTTATTTTTTGTTGCTGAGGGTTAAACTTTGTCAAGCATGCTAAACTCCACCCTCTCTCTCAGCTATACCCCGCCTGACCTAGAGATCGTCTTGTTTGTTTGTTGTTTGTTTGCTTGTTTTTTGAAAGTGTATTTTGAAGATAGACATGCCTAAGTAGACAGTAAAAAAATGTTCACAAGGCCTCAACCCTAAACAAAGAACTGTAGGCAACTGAGAAAACCGGGAGCAGGAGAGTGCCTTCCCAGGAAAAGTGCGCCAATTGGTTGTTCAGTACTAAATGGTCAGCCCTGAAAATATACATTACATGGACTGAACAGGTTATATTTAGAAATGTGTGTGTGTGTGTGTGTGTGTGTGTGTGTGTGTGTGTGTGTGTATGCAGTAACAATGTGGAGAAAGACACCATGAATTTGAAGAAGAGTAGGGAGGGGTATATGGAAGACTTTGTAGGGAGGGAAAGAAAAGGACAAATTATAAATTTAAAAAAGGGAAAGGAAAAATAAATAAAGGTAAATTTTTAATTAATAAAATTTTCTAGATTAAAATTTTTGAAGTCCATAGAATAGTATGGGTAATTTTTATTTTTTACTGTTCTCTAACACTAAGAAATATTATAGAGTTACAAAACTTAGCCCTAAAGATGACATTTTTTTTCTGTACTCTCAGCTATAGGATATGAGACAAGCCATCCCTAAGCTGTGTACCTAGCCTAATGTTACATTCACGTGACCAGAGAAACTTGATTCCTCACTATGGTAGCAGGAAACTTACCACATGTTGGCCAAAGTGAAACATGGTAGATCCAAAGTCTTGAATGATTCAGACTATATACACAGCTCATAAAAAAAAAAAAAAAAAAAAAAAAATCTATAGGACAGCAAAGTTGAAAATCATGCAGAAATAACTAAACAGTGAAGAGGTTTGCATGGTAACCATGAGCCAGGTGGGAGCATCCCAGGCTTGGGAATGGGACAGCTGTTGTTTCTTTTCCCAGCTTATCTCTACCCCAATTAGGCCTTGGCCCCATTAAAGCAGGGACCTTAGGTATCTTCTGGCTTCTCCCATGCTGACGAAGAGTAAGGAGCACATAGTAAGTGTGATGACCAACAAATGCCCTCCCCATAGGACAGCGCTGCCTCACCCATGGAAGATTCTCCTGCCAGTGACTGGGAGGTCTGATATCTCATTGCCAGATTGTTAATTGTTTAAAAACATTCCAGGGCAGTCATTGGTTCCCATTCCCTCAGTCTCTGCTCTTTGTCCGTGCACATCTCGTAGACAGAACACATTTTGGGTCGAAGTTTTTGTAGGTAGGTTGCTGTTCTCCTCCCTCCACTGAAAATCCTGCAGGGTGTGGCCACTTCAGGATCCATGTTCCCAACTGCTAGGAGTCTCAACTAGAGTTGCCCTCATAGATGCTCTGAGGCCTCCCCCAATTCCAGGTCCCTGGTATGTCCTAGAGATTGCTCACCACCGCCACAAATCTCCCTTCTCCCCTGCTCTTCCTACATGGTCCCCTCCCTTCACTGTCCCTTCTTCCACCCAGTTCCCTCCTGTCATCAATCTCCGATATCTATTTTGTTTCCCTTCTGAGAAAAATTCAAGCATCATCCCTTGGGCCCTTGTTATTTGGCTTCTTTGGGTCTGTTGATTATAGAGTAGCTATCCTGTACTTTATGGCTAATATCCACTCATCAGTGAGTGCATACCGTGCATGTCCTTATGGGTCTGGGTTACCTCACTCGGGATGATATTTTGTAGTTCCGTCTATTTGCCTGCGAAATTCAGAGACTAAATCACCAACCAAAAAGTGAGCACAGGCTGGACCTAGGCCCCCTGCACACATGTGGCAGATGAGCAGCTTGCTTCTCGTATGGATCCCCCAACAACTGGAGCAGGGGCTGTCCCTGAGCCTGTTGCCTTCCAGCCTATAGATCCCACACCCCTAAATGGACCGCCTTGTCTGGCCTCAGTGGGAAAGGCTGCATCTAGACCTGCAGCAACTTGATTGGGGGTGGGTAAGCAAAGAGTGGAGGGGGTGACACCCCAAGAGGGGATTCCCAGTCTCAAAAGAGAGGGGGAAGCTGCAATGGGAGGAAGACTTGCATGAGAGGGTACTAGGAGGACAAGAAGGGCTGATATTGGGTGTAAAGTGAATAAATAAAGGTTAAAAAAAAAAATTCCAGGGATATACAACCATATAAACTGCCTATTTTGTTATAGTTAAGCAGTAAAGAATACTCTCCTTTTTGTGTGGCATTTAAGATGTGCATTTTGCAAATCATGGATTTTAGAAACCTAAGATCTAAACACTTCTGGGATGGACAAGACATGTGCCTCATAACTAAGAACATAGAACATTTTCATAACAGCACTTGAGAAAGAAGAAATTTGATGAATTTCCTTTGTGTGTCATTTGGCATCAAGGATACAGGTAATACTAATTCTTCAAACATACGTGCCCACAGCTAATGAGCTTAAGAAGATTTCTGAGAAGCAGCACAGACATTAGAATTATATGTGACCCTCCAAAAATCCCAGTGCCTACTTGTAATTAGCTTTACAGGAGCAAGGTGAGGTATCATCAGTAGGCTGTGGAAAATGAGCCAGGAAGTGTTCTGAGGAAGGAGACCCATTTGTATCTCTGTATATACTCCACATGAAGAGTAAATAATCGCGCATCCTCTACTGGCCCAGCCCCAAGGTGTCTGAACCACTTTCTTTGATCGCTTCTCTATGATTGTACTAGTATAACATACTTGCTAACTTCACTTAGAAATAGGTATTAAAATCACCGAATTAATATTGTGTTCATCTTGAAAAACACAAAGAGAATTTTGTAAGGAAAAAAAAATAGGAAAACACCTAAAAGCTGGTGGTTTTAAATAGTCTATTATTTACATAAAATATATAAACAGTGCTTCTTTCAAAAATTTTGGATACTATTTAATAGCAAAGCTATATTCATGTTTGGCAAGTACCCTCTGAGTTATAAGATGTGGCCATTATAAGGTATAGCATACTGTAATGACAGTTCTAATATCTAATATGTAGATTGATGAGAAATAGAAAGAAACTGTGTTACATTTACCCAGATAAGAAGGAGCCTGTTAATGGAAATTTAGAAAAGTTTAAATAATTTGGATAAGTGTAATAACCACTACTATGCCTATGTTGTATTTACTCAAATAGCATGTGAATGTATTGATTTAAATACGGGAATTTCACATTGAATTATCCATAGAAAAGTCTTTAAAATGCATAAAAACTATGGCTTCTCAGACTTAGGATAATCAAATGTATACAACATTTTATTCTGAGAAACTCACATTTTAGGAACTATTTCAGACCTGTTCAATGGTGCTGTCTTGTGGCATGTTCCCTAGCACTTGGGACATTTTCATTAGTGAATAAACAGATCAAAATTATACAACTGTTATTTGCACATGAACATCAGAAAAGTAGTCATGTGTCATAAATTATGTAAAAAACTTTAATCACCATATGTTTTAATGATTTAGATATTCTAATATCTAACTGATAGTTAGAAGATTTTCTTGAAATAGCATCAGATTTAATTAATAAATTATATATTGTTGAAATGTGAGAAGTTATGGAGTTTGAGAGTTCTAGCAAAAACCAATTTTTTAAAAAGAGAAGAAAAAGAAATACCAACATAATGTCTAAGTGAGTGCCCACGTCACAGAGTTTAGCATTTTAAAACGTTTGAATGTGGTTTATTACGCTGGCTTGAGGCTCACTAGCTACCCTGTATAATACACAAAAAATTACAGACAAATTTAAACAACTTCTCACCAAATGCTGTAGAAATCCTGGCCTGGTGTTGTGTAACCCAAAAAGAACAGCCAAGATACCTACTTCTGGCTACAGAACAAAAGTCTGGTAAGTGTGCCTTTGCGTGGCCAAGTTGGAAACCCTCCCTGCATATGAGCAAAGCATTTTTGCATCTTTTTGGTGATTTTTTTTTTCCTCTGAGTGCCTTTCAGTTATAACAATCCGAGTTCAGCTTCCTGAGAAAAATGCCCCCATTTCATTCGTTGCATCTAAGAAGCTAGAGAGTATGTTTAAACAGATATATTTTCTTTTTGTCTAACCTTGTCTGGAGGATATAGGAAAACTAATCTGCCTTATTTACATATGGCACAATCTATCCAGTATTCAAGGGTCTGTCAGAAACAGGAACCTTGTGCATTTCCATGGTAACCGATGGCATGCTGACAGTATCTGGCTTGTTGCAGCTTCGTCTAGGCAGGCCGGCAATTAATCAGCCATCTACATGTACAAAATTCTTTGTGACTGAATGGCAGTGCCTCTGTATGCTGTCTGTGCTTTCACAATTCCGTATTCCTGCCGGGCAAAGTACTTTTTTGTCTCTTCTATTCATTTTCTGTAGCTCGCCAAAACGTGCTAGAAAAGAGAGTGGGGGCTGGGGGAAGAAACACATCCACCTGTAATTTCAAAATGACATTATTTCTTGCCAGCCTCAAATATGCCAGGGTGTGTTCCTTCCTTTTATTCTGCACCTCACAGTGAGTTTGCTTTTTATCTTTTCTCCCCCTGGTTTTTCTTAGGTTGTGCTTGATGGCCCTGTGTCTTGAGGTCCTTCATTGTCAGTATAAGTAGGACACACCTACCAGAGCAGGTATGTGCATAAACCAGGGCAGGCCTGTGTGGTGCGGCTGGGGGCTTTTTATATCTCACATCTGCTTCTGTCCTCGGAGCTGTGTGGCATTGATGTTACTCCCATTCTGCAGACTGAGGTGCAGATAAATTGAACAATTGTTGGATTTGCATGGTGAGCTTGGGCTGAAGGCACCATCCTTCTAGCCACGGTCCCAATGCACACACACACATTTTTTATTTTGCTTCCTATGCAGTGTTTCAAGGTGTAGGAATCAAGATCGTTTCACTCAGAAAGTCATCTTGCCAGTCTCTTTCAGAGGCCTTCATTATCTAGAATCGGGTGGAGAGTGAGGCGTCCACAGACAGGTGATAGCAGAGAACTGGCTTTGGTTTTTGCCAGGGACTCTGACCAGATCAAGTCTAGGGAGGCTCTCTGTCTCTTTCTCTGTGAGATGAACACAAAGGTTTGATGATCTTGAAGGGTCCCACCCAGCACAGGGATTCTGCGATTCTCCACTTTCTTTTCTGCAATGTTATTTTGGGGTGGTCAAAAATAATGAGTAAGCAGAAATTAATATCCATGAGTTATTCAGTCATTTGTACTTGATAGATGACAGACTGCATTGAATGGATTTCATTTTTGAAGTGGGCAAAAAAGGAAGGTTTGACAGCTGAATGGTTGACACATCTCAACAGGTCAATGTTCACTGAAGCCAGATTTGGCCAGTTGCATTTACACACACCATACTCAAAAGTAACATGTTCACCTCCAATTTCAACTTAAACAGAATGTCTAAAGAAGACTAGGCCACAGCCTGGTGTGTCCGTTTACAGATGGTTTCACAAGTGAGTTTCCAGGTTAAAGAAAGCAACAGGCAACAAAAATGTATCTACAAAGTAGAGGAACAAAGAGGAAAATTGCATTTTAAGTTTTCTGTTAGTCGTTTTATTAGTATCTGCATACAGGAATATGCACACACAGATACACTTGTATGCTGCTGCTTTTCTGATTTACTATTCGAGGATGAGTTCTGCGCCACACGTTTTCTTTGGAACTGCACAATTCCCCTTTAAAGCTGATGCTCGGTTCGAACATGAATCCTGCTTCAGTTGCAGGGAAATAGGTTCCTTTTCCACAAATGTCTCACCTCTCCACCCTCCTTCTTCACTGGCCCAGAGGGTGACAGTGCTCTAATAACAACATCCCACGTGACAAAAGGTAGATTTAAAAGTTAGTTTAGTATAGTTTCCCATCAATGATTGCTTTCCATTGCCAAACTTTAGCTATGTATGCTTTCCAAATATAAATAAATATGAAATTATTGATGCACGAGTATTTTCTTTAAAAGCTTAAGTAATCTTAAAGAATGACCTGAAAACAGAATAAAGCATATGGAGAAGGCTTTTAGAGAAATAAAAACAAAACAGGTTCTGGTGCAATGTTTTCCCACTTAAAGCATCTGAGGAAGTAAGAGATATACCTGCCCCAGCTCTGTAAGAGTGTCTCGTACTCTTCCCATTCACCCTCTCCAGCTTACTGGTCTACCCATTTACTATCCAAGAATATGCCACACATATTGTAACCCACTTTAAAATATCCTGTTTGTTATAGAACTTTCATGAGTGTATTCAAATTAAAATAATGCTATTCTTACAATTAAGCCCCCCCCCCATTAAAAAAATGTGTTTCTCCAGGAAGCACATCCTTTTAGCACAGTAATCTGATAGTATGTAGCCACTGTGACTTTGTTTACAGTATTAGAAAAAATTAGCCTGAACCTTCTCTACCCAGACCAAGTGTTCTGCAGATAAATTTCTCTTCAACTCTCTTTCCCCTTTATATTTGTATGGCCTTGGGCATCTTTTATTTAAGGAGAATTTCCATTGTGCCATCCATTAGTCATTCAAACAAGTATTTACAGCCCTCTATTTTGGGGGTGATAATGCCACCCACCTGCCAATAATGCAAGTTGTAGGGATATTCTCCATAATGGAAGTTTTCCACTTTAGTATCTAATTTTAATATAAACATTTTTGAACACATATATTAGCGGATAGCTTTCCCGTGTAACTATGTATCGCCTATGTTTCTCATTTCCAAGACTGTATAGTAAAAAACAACCATATTTAGTTTTTAGCTTTGGTGTAATGAAATAAAATGTGTAATTTACTCAATAATGGCTTAAAGTATAAAAAACCTTAAGTGGTGAAATTCAGAGAAAAAAGAGTGGAAGGGGCAAGTGGTGGAAAGAATGAAACACAGGGTTGACTGCATAAAGGGAGGGATCTCCTCAGGAGATGATGGATGTGGGTTAGAACAGGGGAAGAAATAGCATACAACACCCATGAGTACACTGAAAATCATTAAGATACATACTTCCTGTGATCTGGTGTGTGGCATGAGCATTAGATTTCAATAACAGTCTGATTTTCAAATAAGATCTAATATTGAACTTAGAATGTCTCTGAGGGTGCTCAGTTCCCAACTGACTTCTCTGACACCACCACATCAGCCCACATCCCTCATGAGACCTTGATGAGATGGATGTCATTCTGCAAATTGCAGAAAAATGAGGGTCTGCGGTCTGTCTCCCCGCCCTGCAAGTACACTTGACACTGCTGAGCTGGTCACCTAAAAGACTGAGATAGTAAAATTTGGGCTATGTGGGGTTTCATCACAATTAAAAGAAGAACGAGTGGTTTTACCAGACCCACAATGGGCACTGGAACCATTCTCGGGAGTCCTATTTCAGCCATTGCCTTTCATATGCCATCGGCTCTCACGGTCTTTAGAGTTGGAAAACAGTGGGTTAGTAGAACTTATTGGTGATATATGTTGGGTCAAACTGTATTTGATCACCACATTCTGCCACTTTTGACCTACAAAAATAGCCATTTCATATGATTCAAGCTAGCACTTAGGAAAACGTCATAATATATCCATAGGACAGCCTGTCACTTGCTTTTAGCTACATCAAAATTCACTGCAAAGCACACTTAACCGGGATCTTGTTTTTTATTTTTACTTTGTGTGTGTGTGTGTGTGTGTGTGTGTGTGTGTGTGTGTGTGTGTAGCTGTACATGTGTGTGTTTGTGTGAATATGGGGTTATGAGTATTCGTGTCAGTGTTAGATGTTTCTCGGGCCTGGTGTTCCTTGTTTGTTAAGAGGCTGTCAATGGAACTTGGGGCTTACTATTTAGGACAGGCTAGCTGGCCAGTGAGCCCCAGAGATCTACCTGTCTGTGCTAAGATTACAAGTTAATAACACCATACCCCATGCTCTGCTCGTTTGGGGGGGGGGGGGTTGGTTTGTTTTTATTTTTGTTTTGTTTTGTTTTTGTTGCTGCTTTTGTTTATCTTTTGAGACAGGGTTTTTCTGTGTAGCCCTGGCTGACCTGGAGCTCACTCTGCAGACCTCTAACTCAGAGATCTGCCTGCCTCTGCCTCCCACATGCTGGGACTAAAGACATGTACCACTAAGCCCAGCTTCCATATCCAGCTTTTTATGTGAATGCTGGTGGTGGAACTTGAGTGCTTGTGCTCACTTCAAGCACTGGCAGACCCATCTCCTCAGCCATCTTTTATTTTCTTGCTGAGTGTGTACTTGCTTGGCCAATAGCAATCATTCTGTTTTTAGAGACCTCTGGTTCTCCAGAACTTGGCTGTGATCTTCAGCTTTGTCTTCCTTCTCCATGAAATAGAATTGGAAGTCAGGACTGTGGCTGGACTTACATGAATTACCAAGCACAAAACCACATAATCAAGACTGGTACTGAGTCTAAGAAACATAGTTTCCCTCTGCTAGTCACCTACAACTGTGTGGTTAACTGGCTTCTGTGCTTCCCTCAGACATGAATTCTAGCTGCCCACCTTCTACAGATATTTTCTCTCTATAGTCTCAGCTGATCAGTGGTAATTCAGAGGATTTAGAGAAAATCTAGAAAAATACAGAGCCCTTCCCCCAGTTCTGAGATGCCTGGTGCTCAACAAGTCACTCTGGTGCCATATTTATCATTCCACACTGCCTTGGCTCTGTGTTCCCACGTGTTATTGATCCAGGGAGGGAAAGGCAGTGTAAGAAATGTCCTAGGAATTAAGCATTCACTCTTCTTCCCATAGGTGACTTTTCCTACTCTCATCTTTGTCATCTACCTATTTTTATGATTCCAGAGTAGAATTTAACCAACATGGACAGAACTCAACCTCCCCCACATGACCCTCACTCGTGCTCCCAAAGCCCAAGTGGGTTGGTGAGAAGGAACACTCACTAAGACCACATCCCAGGGACGGAACCAGCACCTACAGGCCCTTGACTTCAGTCAGTCATCACCATGACAACTGAGATCACAGACTAAACTTCAGCATTTAGAATCTAGAATGGGGTGAGGAGGAGGAAGAAGCTGTTCATGTCATTACAGTCCTTTCCTTTCAGTGTGGCACTGTCTGTGCTGCTATGTAGCCATAGCCATGGCAGCCTTGGTGCTCTGCAGCATCCATCCTCCTTTGACCCAAATGCCTTCTCATTCATGAGATCACAAGTAAGAAGGTGGTTAGTTTTATGTGATGTCTTTACATGGCTACTTAGCAAAATCCAAGCTTGGCAACCATCCCTCTTTCCCCATAGACAGCATCCTACTTAATGAAAGCCACAACTACAGACCTTCTAAGTCATTGAATTCTGAGCATTTTCTCAACTTGTGTCTATTCGAACTAGATTTTCTAACTATAATTTACCTAAACCATGGATTCTTCCACAGCATGAGGGTTAGACAGGCAGCCTCCACAGGCTCAAGGAAATCTGCATTGATGTAGCCTTCATCCCTACATATCTCCTAGTCACTGATTCAGGATCATAGGAACCTTAAGAAGGAAGGAAGGCTTCTTTCTCATAAATGTGAGAAAAGTGTGTCAGCTTCCAGAGAGAGGCACATTGCTTTCAATTGTATGAGTGGGAAAATTGTGCCATCATTTACACAGTGAGTTTTTCCCACACAATGCATCAGTGCAGTTCTTTCTGGGCACTTAGAAGAACTGGCTTATTTTATGTGAGATGTATAGTTGCAGGGTCTGTCCTTCTTGGTAGAGTTTAAGTTCCCTGAGAGCAAGAGAACAATTGTGTAGCTGCCATGTAGCTCTCCGTGTATGAAGTTCTACTTACAGCAATATGATGTGTGCCAAAAGAGGGAGAGCCTTAAGTCCCACAAAGAGGCTAGGGGAAACTTCCAGGAGATGTATTGTGATATGCTCAAAGGGTGGCAGTGTTTTGACTTACAGATATGAAAGGTACATGTTTCTCACCGTGAATATTACGCTGACATTTTCTCATGTTCTAATCCTTTGAACGCTGGTGTTCTCTTAATAGCAGGTGTCTTCTCAATAGCATTTTTTAAATGTTAGAATTCAATAGACCTCCTTAGCCAAAAGCCAGTCTAAGAAAATGGAAAAAGCTGTACCCATGTGAAAGGCAGATGCAGGAGAGCCTGGTAATTCTTCCCTGTGTAAAGAGTTAAATATCATTACAGTGGTATTAGCTGGAGAGACACTTGGGCACAAGCTCATGGTGATGGAGCCTCTAAAGAGGATCAGGGCGTGTCGAGAGAAAAGGAGTCTTGTTTACATCTATCTACAAAGCAATTGAGGATACAGGGAACTTAGACACAAATTATAGACTGAAAGCTGAACCCTGTGTAATGAGCCTTGGTACTAAATGGATTTGGGCATTACCCTCGGCTCTGCCACCACCCGGCTGGTGACTTAGAATAAATCATTAAGCTTACAACAACGTTGTGGTAGGATGAAGCCATGGTCACTCCACAGGGTTTTCGTAATGGATAAATTTAAACAATATTTGTAAAAGGGACTGTTGCAGACTCTAAAAGCCTGGTCGTCATTCTTCATCTAATTTATCCGGCTTAAATCCTGAATTTCTTTCCTCTATAGGAAGACACGAAGTCCTTGAGCTTATGTGCTAGATTTGGGCATTCCTACATCTAGAAGTAGATGTTTAAATAGGGTAGTAGCAACCAAGGGAATGTGGCAGCAATGTGGAATTTGTTCAGCATGTAGAATCAAGCCTTGAGCTTTGAGGCTCAGAATCCCCACTTCTCTGAAATGCTTAATGCAATTTATTCACTTCCTTTGCCTGTGTTTTTCCCATATTGACTGAGGATTCAAAAACTGGCTGATGGCTCAGATGCAGATCACCTTTGTTCAAAGTCTGTTTGGGGAGACAGCTGAGCCAGCTCCTGTGACTGGAGAAGGCTTCCCTGTGAAGGAGGCAGCCAAAGGAATGAGAAACCAAGTTTTTTGTCACTAGGTGCTTAGAAACAGCATAACCCAGCTTCTTCCAATTAGGACAAACTCTGCTGGAGCCCCTGTTCTGCTCCTTACCAGCTTGGTGGTCTGAACAGGGTCTGTCTCTCAACTCCTTAAACCCCTTAAATAGTTCTGGCCTGAGTTAAGTATTTACTGCTTGTTGAGTGAATGCTACAGAGAGTGACCTCAGGCATTTGTTTTATTTTCTTGTGCTGTCGTCCCTTATAGCTGTAGGTGTAAGTACATAGTCTTTAATAAGTGATGGTGTTCTCCACCATTAGCCAGGATATGTGTTGCTATCCTCCAGCTGCTTAGAAGACTGGCACACAACCTGTCATCTTCACTGTTCCCTCCCCTGCTTCATACATCTCCTGTCAGGTAATCTAGAAAAGCGTGACTTTTACAACTTGTTCCCTGATTCGGATGATGAATGAGATGGGTTAAATCACTTAATTCTCTCAATGGCCCCCACGTGTTGATGCTGAATAAAAAACATGTCTGATAAATTGTTTGTTGTCATTAAGGCTTATTTCTCATATGGGTTTGATGTCTCTCCCCCCACCCCCCACCTCATTCATTGTCCAACACACAAAGATAAGTATTACAAAGGATTCCCAACAATTGTTGAAGCTGTCTGGTGCCCTGCCCAGTGTATAACGTCATTAGATGGGATGCCTTGCTTGATATGAAGCTGGGCTTCACTTGCATCTTTTCTCCATCCTCAGCATGGCTCCTCCCACTTTGGTCCAACAGTCACATCATCTTTGTAGCAGCTGAGATCCAGTTCTGAAGCCCCTGTGATCCCAATTTTAAAATAGCTATTCAATACCAAAAATGTACTTTTGAATAACCATGTTACACACATATGAACTTTGAACAGTACAATTTATCCAACATATAGATTTTTTAAAGTTGTACAAAATTATGGGTATATCCTTGCATAGTTAACAAGGAGGTTGAATTATGAACACAGAACCCCCAACTTCTGTCATCTCTGTGTTCTCTCCTGGCACAAGTCTTTTCTTAGTCCCTACTTCATAGTGTACATACTGACAGCTAATAATTGAACAATGGTTGATGGATGGAAAGGTAGATGGATAGGTCGGTGGGTGGGTGGGTAGATGGATGGATAGGTAGGTGGATGGGTGGGTAGGTGGATGGATGGATGGTTGGTTGGTTGGGTGAATGGGTAGATGGATGGGTGGGTAGATGGATGGATGGATGGGTGAATGGATGGATGGGTAGATGGGTGTGTCAGTGGGTGGGTGGGTGGATGGGTGGGTTGATGGATGGATGTGTTGAATACATTTGAACATGCAGGTGAAATCTACTAAATATTCATTAGTGTAAAATGTGTTGCTAGTTATTTAATAGATTATCAGCTTTCTGTGACTGTGACAAATACCAGGTAAATTTTAAAGAAGAAACACTTGTTTGGGCCTCTGGCCTCAGTCACTGCTCTCTGGCCCTGTTGTGTCAGCAAGCATAACATGATGAGAACATGTAGTGGATGAGACTCCTTTCTCGTCCCTGGAATGCTAGGGCCTGAGAAGGAAGAAGGACAGAGTCCCAGTGTTTCTTCAAGAGCAAATTACTTTAAGGTTATACCTTGTTTTCTCTTTAAAATATAAATAGAGGGCCAGGTGTGATAGCACACAGAGGACCCAGTTTCTGAGGAAAGTGCTGGGGTAGTTTGCAACATCTGCCCAAGAATTCTAAGCACAGGTCAATGGGCCCATTCTGCCAGTAAACTGGCAGTGCACAGACTGGCACAGAAGGGAGCATGCTACAGTGGACTACCATGTTCAGAGCTTCCATCACTGTGGACATCCAGTTCTGACTGTCTCACTATCTCAGCTGGTCCCACCATGCTCAGCATGGAATTCCTCAACACAGGAGCCTGACCTACAGCTAAGTTTTATGAGGGATGAGTGGCAGGTCCTGGCAAATGTCAGCCTGAAATTGCCAAGAACTACACTGTCTGGCAGGGGAGGCCTTTGCCAATTTGGGCCACTGAGAACCTGAGGTGCCATCACTAGAAAAGAGGACGATTCTTTGGGGGGTTGTTTCTTGGCCTTGGTCTTGGTCTTGGTTTTGGCCGTTGTTGTCTGTCTGAGACAGGGCTTTTGTGTGTGTAGGCCTAGCTATCCTAGAACTGACTCTGAAGACCAGGCTATCTTCAAATTCTGAGATCCACCTGCCTCTGCCTCCTGAGCGTTGAATTAAAGGTGAGTCACCACAACTGGCTAAGGTGCTGATTCTGAATGCCTAGCAAGTTAATTTACATTCAAAACTAGATACAATGGAAAACTTTTAAGTGTCTGAAATAAATTAGTTGCTTATTTATTAAGATACATGAAAAATATAGACTGATTTCAAAGACTTAGCTAGGAAAAAATACAATACCTCATTATATTTTATTCTGATTACATATTAAGATTACATATTTGGGCCAAGCGTGGTGGCAGTAGGAAGGCAGAGGCAGGTTTTGCTGAGTTGAGGCCTCCCTGGTTCTCTGAATCCAAGACTGTGTGAGCCACTTCCTCTTTTGTTGTATATTAACAGCTCTCGTTTAAATTCAAAATATCAAACTTTAAAACTAAAGTTGTAACTATCAAGTTAATTTAACCCTTTCATAACTGTTTAGTAAGTACATAACAGAAAGGACAAATTTACTGGCTTGCCCTGCTTACTTTCATATACAACCCATGACCATCTGCTCAGAAGACAGTGTGGGAAGGGCTGGGAAGACGTTTTTGTTACTATGCTGTTCATCTGTACGGCTGTGTAATCTGTCCATCCACCAGGTTAATGGTGAGAAAAACAGGTTCAGGAAGAAGATGGCCATCAACTTCCTGGCTTATTTCTTAGGAAACCCACCTTCATTTCTGAGTCTCTTGTCTCATATGTCAAGTGATATGACACCACACACATTACTGGAGTGTCTACCTTTATGCTTACAGTCATGATGTCAGCTGCTATGTGGTAAACATGTTCATTTTTGCATCTGAAAACAAACAAACAGAAGGCTTGAGGCTAATCCTACTGCAAACACCGATGAAAACCTTACATGAGCCACAAATCATATCAAGCTTATTGTGACACACGTAGTCAATCCTCCGTGGCTCCCCCCAAGTGCTTGCGGCACATATGCCTTTCAGACGGTCTTTGGTTATTTTCTCCCCTACATTCTCCAAAGGGCTCATGTTTTCTCTTGTGAACATTGTCTCCATACTTACTTAGCCCTTTATTTTTCTAAAATAAAACCACTCCCACCCATGGCAGGTTTTACACCCCTATGAGCACTGGGTGCTGTTTTGTGCTTGTCCACATGTCCCAGAACACGGGGACAACCCTACTTTGGGCTAATTAGGATCAACTTGAACACATATCAGCAGCCGTAACTATTCTCTCTGAAAGGGGCCCATTTTGTTCTTTTCAATGAGCCTCAAAAAAGTGCTTTACCCTTCCATGTCCCCTGGTCCCAGCCCTGGAATTTGTTCCCTGGGTGACTTCTGGGATGCAGTCAAATTGCTGCTGTGTTCTGTGATCTCAGCTCAACTTCCTGGAACAAGAATTCAGTCCTTTCTTCAAACTCCATAATTTCTTCTGTCTTATATTTTCATCCCATTTCACCCAAATGTATTTCCTCTCCAGCAAAGCGTTCTGTTCCCTGTGGTTTATCTTTTGAAGGAGATACTTCCCATTTTCTAATTTTAAAAATTAAATATTTATTTTGTGTTGTATGCTTAATTTCTGTTTAATTTTTCTTCTTTTCCTTTTTCCTTTTGGTATATGTATGGATAATTTTGCCTGCGTGTATGTCAGTGTATTACAAATGTGCCTAGTGCTGGAGGAGGCCAGAAGAAAGTGTCCCATCCCCTGGGCTAGATATACAGTTGTAAGCCACCATGTGGATACAGAAAAAAAACAATGCTCTGGAAGAGCAGCAAGAACTCTTAATCCGTTGAGCCTTCTCTCCAGCCCAGAGCTATTTCTTCAGAGGAGGCACTCCAGGGAGCTTAGAACAGGAGTACTCCAATGGAGTTGAATCACTTAGACAGGACCAGCTACATACAATAAAAATATTAGTTAGAATCTCAAGACACTAACAAGAGAACAATATTAATCAGGTACAGGTTCTGGGAGACAGCATGGACCCCCACACTGTGAGCAGACATCTGACATGAATGCAAACAGAATCAGCTTACCTCATCAACCAGGTTGCCTTTGATAATGTATTTAATAGGCTTTTATGAGATAAGCATGTGATTAATCTAGTACTTTGAGTAATCCAATTACTTTATAGATTTTTCTTGTATAGGAGAGGTGAGTGTAAAGGCTCCTGCTGCTCCTTGGATGCCTGCTGTCTACCTTGTTTTTGAGACAGTCTCTCACTAGTGTGAAACTCACCTGTAGACTAGGCTGGTTGTCCAAAGAGATCCAGCTGTCTCTGCTTCCCTGTGCTGGGATTATAAATTTGCACCTGTATGCTTGGCCTATTTAACATGAGCACTGAGCTCAAGTCATCCTGCTTGTGAGGCTAGCACACTGCCAACTGAGGATCCCCACAGAGCATCCCTGCAGAGCCTCCCACAGCCCCTTTGTGTGCATTTTGTGACACTTTTTATTTTTCAGCCAGAATTGCTTTGACTTTGCGCCATTAAGATCAATTGAACTTTTATGGAAAGCAGAATTCTCGTGTGGTCATATTTTAATGGTAGCATTGAGCTAGAACTTATATTTACCGTGATTTCATTTGTTAATATGTACATTTATAACATTGAGTTTCAAAGTCTAAAACACTAGAAAGGCATAACACAAGAGCGAGTAGTTGCATGAAATCCTGGACCAATTTCCAGAATGTTTGGGGGGCAGCCTGCAGTATCTCAATTGATTGTAAAATATATTTAATGCTAATCTGATGGCATCATTACAGGGCCTTGTGTTTTTGCATGCATATTTTCGGACCTTTCTCCTCCTCCACCTAGGCTAGCCACCACTTAGCCCGGCAGGGAGCTGAGTTTCTCTGCTTATCTGCTAGGCTAGGGAAGAGGAGTGGTGTTGATTTTGCTGTATGTGGCCAATTATCTTGACCTTTATGATAGATCCGGCTGTGGAGGGACCAGGAAGCTGAGTTCCCCTCCTGTTTCCATCTCCTCCTCAGAGCGAGGCACACAGCGATCATGACGGTTTGTGGTCTTGTATTCCACTCCCCGGCAATGCACATCTTGAGACACCGTGATTAGCATCCCTAATTCCTAAAAATTGACTTGCCCTGTTATAACTAGAGAGCTGTCGCCGAAAATACTTCCCCTGCTGTTGGAAAGGGTATTATTTTAGTGCCCTGGGGATAGGAAAAGTTTTCAACCCACCAGTGCAGGGATTAGTTTTATTTTAAAGTATTTAAAGTATTTTAGATAACTTAGCTAAGAATGAGCCAAGTTCATCGGCCTCCCAGGAACCTTTACAGATGTATTCTAAATCCTTATCTGACAACAATCTATTAAAAATGCACATAGCCAGGCTGGTGAGCCGGCTCAGCAAGTAAAAGGTGCTTGCTGCCAAGCTGGATGACCTGAGTTTGGTCCCCTGGAACCAATGTGGTAGAAGGAAAAGAATCTGAGTCATGACACTTACACTGTTCCTCATACAACACACACACACACACACACACACACACGTAGGAAAAATATTTAATGCAAATTTATCACCTCTATTTGTCTACCAAGCTCAGATGACTCCTTCAGACTCAGATTAAGATTTTATCTTCAGGAGACTCTTTCCTTTAGGTGTTCTCTATTCATTTGTTCTTTACCATGAACAAGTTGGACTAGTTTTTATCTAGACACAGGCTGAATGCCACAACTGATATATTGAGTAGGTTTTGCTAAAATGATAAGGACACTGAATTGGGGTGGAAGAGACAATTCGGTTGGTAGACTGCTTGCCAAGCAAGGATGAGGACTTCAGTTTGATTCCAGAATCTTTATAAAGAAAAAAAAAAAAAAAAAAGCCAGGCATAGTGGTACACACTTGTAATCCCAAGGATGCTGAGATGAAGCAGTATTCCCTGGGGCCTAGGAGTAAATTCTAGGATGGTAAGACATTGTTAATTTTTTAAAAATAAAATAAAAAATGGTGACGAGCTCCTGAGAAATGACACTGAGGTTGTCCTGACTTCTACTCACATGCACAAGTTCATCTGTGTGGGGAGCCGACAGAAGGCGGCTATCATCCTTGCAGCCATCTTGAGCCATATACCCTGATAAGAGACTTGTTTACAACACCTACAACAGCTGAGCACACTCTGATAACATCTTGTTTTAGATACCCAGGATCTTCCCTTGGGTGTGTGATTTAGAGCCAAGACTTAAGGGCATGACTTAAGGTATGATTTAGAGATAAGACCTAAGGGCATGACTTAAGGGTGTGACTTAGAGGCGTGGCTTAGAAGTGAGACATATAAAAGGCGAGAGGCAGACAGAAGAAATTATTATTAAGTATTAGGCACTTGTAGTAGGCACTCAAGACTAGAAACTTGGAACTTGTAGGCACTAGGAACTAGGAACTAGGGACTAGGAACTCAAGACTTGGGACTTGGACTAGGAAGAGAGACTGAAGAATAAACAGGATTGAATCACACTCTGTCTGGTCTCCATTCTTCTCGCCCATCCTCACTCTCTCTCTTGCTGAACCCCGACCCGCAGACCAGAGCAGCTTGGGGCAGTGCGGGCTCTAACAATTTAGCCCCCAAGGCCTTTGGCAGTGCGGGTTCCAACATTGATAGAGAGGTCCGTGACACATCTGTACACACATGACCACATGAACATGGAGATACACATCACTGAATGAGCTGCCAAATTCTCTTAACATGGTTAGGTAAGTTAACTGAACTTCTCAGTGCTCAGCTGGCACATTCAGTCTTACTTTGGAGCATGTGAGGTGAAGCAATAGAGCTAGAATGTCTACTCTGATGCCATCAGTAAAAGCTGATGTCAGAGAGTTCCATCCTCATTCATAAGTGACACTCCGCTTCCCAAGCTCCAGGTCCATTTTGTTGTTGTTTGTTTGTTTGTTTGTTTTTAAGGGAAAACTTAGACACAACAAAAGCAAGACTATAATGGGTGAACTGTAGCCAACCTTGTCAACTTTTTGCTTCTGTATTCTCACTGGCGGAGGAGCCACCTGACTGTCCAACCTAAGTGACAATAACTCTGAACACTGGTTCTTGATGCAGGCTGCTGACTTCTGGTTGTACCCATAAACCATCATCAGGTCATGTGACACAGCAGAAGTTTTGGTCACCTCAATGATAGTTCTATAGGTTTAGGTCAGTCTGTGTAGACATACACTGTACTGGTTAGAGACAGGTGGTATGGTAGAGGAGACCAGCTCCCACCCCCCACCCCCCACTCTCTTTCTTCCTTCCTTCCTTTCTTTTTTCTTCCTTTTTGTTTGTTGTTGTTTTGGTTTTTGCTTTGATTTCTGAGACAGGGTTTCTCTGTGTAGCCCAGGCTGTCCTTGAACTCCACCTGTGTCTGTCTCCCGAGTGCTGGGATTAAAGATATACACTATCACTCCCCCGGCTAGGAGGCCAGTTCTTAAAGAATCTCATTCCTTGGAGTTGGGATGAATGAAAGATCTCTTAGGAAGACTCTGGATTATTAGTAAAGACTGCAGCACTATAGGCAGAGGCAGCGTTGGTCACTGGATAAACAGCTGGAGTGAGAGTGCTGGGGATATGGCTCTGTGCCACCTGTGCCTGCCACACATGCATGAGGACCTGGCTTTGGATCCTTAGAGTTCTCCTCGTACTTGCTGCTTCAGAACCAGGCACATGAAAATGGGAGTTCAAGAGCAACTGGCTAGTTGTATTTGTGAGCTCTGGGTTCAACTGCGAAACCCTGTCTCTATAAATAAGATGGAGAATTTTCCAAGAAGACTCTGCAAATCAGGCATGGCATGTCACAGGCACTGCAGGAGAACACACATTTGAACATGCATACATCACACACACACACACACACACACACACAGGAGAAGAAGAGAAAAGGAAGTACTTATGAAAATAATTCAGAACAAAGCTTCTTGGACAGAGACACAAATCTCTGTGGCTCAGTTGGTAGAATGTTAGCCTAGCACGCAGGAAGTCCTGAGTTCCACTTCCAGTACATGAGCCAGGTTTGGTAATGCATCTCTGCAGTCCAGCACTCAGGCAGCAGGGGATAAGTTCAGGTTATCCTCAGCTATGTGGTGAGTTTGAGGTCAGCTCTGGTTACATGAAACCCAGGGGTGGACCCTCCTGTGGAGAGGTTTGTAAATGTTTCTGAAAGTTTCAGGGCAACTAGGAAAAAAACCACTGGGAGGTAACAGATACACATTTCTATGGTCAATTAAGACCTAACTTCAAAGCTAAGGAGATAGCTCCTTCAGTAAAAAGCTTTCTGTGTAAACATGAGCACCTCAGTTCTTTCTCCAACATCTACATTTAATTAAAAAAAAAAAAAAAAGCCAGGCAGGGTAGTAGGAACTTATAATCCTAGTACACACAAATACACCTTCACATACATAGGCACACCTAACCAAAAATTCATAAAGAGGCGCACATACATGTACAAACCTTTGATTGAATTAATAAATAGGTCATAGTTCTGAGGCTCCTTTAGGATCAGAGAGAGGCTGGGTACACAATCTGTTTCTAGGCCAGAGGAGCAGCAAACACTTTGTGATCTGTGCCCCGAATATTTCACTAGCAAAATACATAAAGCTCTCCCGTTTCATTGGGGGTGCTTCTCCATCAAGAGGAAGGAGGAACCTACTGACCCAACTCAGGAAGTAGATGGCTCCTGTTTGCAGCTGCCAGTGGCGCAGCATAAGACTCAAGGGCAACAGAAGTGCATGGCTCTGCAAAGCAAACATACCTTTCTAGTATGTTCTGGCTATCTCATGCGAAGGCACGCATGCAACATAGCTGAAAACAGAAGGGCTGGGGCTGGACCTTAGTGGTGAAGTGTTTGTCTAGCATGCTCAAGGTCCTGGTACTTATCCATTCCCCACCTCAAAAACTGAAAATAGAGCTTAAACAGATTGATTTTATTTAACTGATAGCAGTGAAAACCACAGTAGTCAATACTACATAACCCAAGTATCCATCAACCGATGCTCGAATAAGCACAGCATGAGAGGCAGTTGAATATTTTTTAGCCATAAGAAGAAGAGCATTCCAATACATAGTACTCTAGGGGTGGATCTTAGAAAGCACTTCGCCCAGTGAAATAAGCCAACTACAAAGGAAGAAACCCTGTATGATTCCACTCACACGAAACAGGTAGAACAGACAAGTCACGGAGAGGGGAAGGAGAGTAAAGGTTATCAGGGAAGAGGTGAGGATGAAAACCTGCTGGATGGGTCAGATTTTCTGTTTAGGATAAAGATGGGTGGAGACCGTAAAGCTCGGTGTGATTAGCGCCGTCAGCTCAGGCACTTAGCAATGGTGCCTGTCATGCTGGTAGGTGAAGGAGGTACTGCATCTGCTAAGTAGCTGGATTGAATCTTACTTGGTTTTGTTAATTGGGTTAGGATTTTTTTTTTCCCATAGCCCAGGCTGGCCTGAAACTTGCCTTGTCTTCTTGCCTCCATCCCCTGGTGCTGGAATTATAGCTTGAGTTGCCACTAAGGTTGAGCTTTCTTTTAATGTGAGCACGACATCCATGAGCTGGTCATGCTGCTCTCCACCGACACATGGGACATCACAACCAACTGAAGTAGATAAAAATAATTCTAAAGTGGTAAAGACTGCCAGTTTTATATTACGTATATCACATTATATTACATAATGTGCCAGAAAGAAATAGAAAAAAAAATTTTTTTAACACGTGTGATGGATAAAAGACAAGAAATCCATGTTGGGGTGGAGAAATGGTTCAGCAGTTAAGAGCATTTGTAGATTTTGCAGAAGACTTGAATTGTTTTCTTGTTGTTTGTTTGTTTGTTTGTTTTTTAACAAGCACCTATACTGGGTTGCTCACAACTGCCTATAACTTCAGCCCCACCCCCTTTTCTGGCCTCCATGGCCCCCTACAAGGACATGCACATGCATACACATATATGCATATTTATTAAGTTAAGGATACTATTAAATAACAAAATATTTAACAGAAAAAATTATGTTGTAATGTTAAATGAGAAGTTGCTACATAGCTATCTCAATTAAATAAGTGTATGTGGTGTTTTCTGTGAAAGTACCAGAGGGCTGGAAAGAGAAATGGTTCAGTGGTTAAGATTCCTGGCTACTCTTCCAGAGCCCTGAGGTTTGATTGTGAGCATCCACATGGCAGGTAACTCTAGTTCTAAGGGACTTAAAACCATCTTCTGGCCTCTACAGGTACCAGGCATGCACATGATACACAGACACATATGCAGGCAAAGCACTCATATGCATAGAATAAATAATAATTGTAAGTATCGGATAAGAAGAACTATACCAAAAAGTTAATGACTCCCCTAAGGAACTAATATTATATTATTTTTATTGTTGTGGTTTGCATAAATGGCCCTTAAAATCCCATTTAGTTAAGCTTGGTGCTATCAGGTACATGGAGGAACTCTTAATGGAAAATCCTCCCACCACAGGGGACTGGCCCTTGGGAGATGCTGCTACTTGGCCTTTCCTGGCTCCCAGGATTCCTGACATGAGGTGAGCAGTGTTCTATTCCACATGCTTTCCTCAAGATGAAGATGTAGAGACCAGTGAGTCAGAAGCTCTGAAGCTAAGCCAGAGTCAGCCTGTCCTCTTCATAAATGATCATTAAGTGTTCATGGGTTACATAACAGAAAGCTGACTGACCCAACTGTATCCAGACTTTCTATGGTAAAGCCATTTGGCTACGTGCAAATATAAAGGTAAAATGAAAACCAATGTACTTGGCCTGGTTACTTTTCACACTTGCAATCCCCGCACCAGGGAGGCTGAGCTAGGAGGATCCTGGAAAGTTTAGTTCAAGGTCATCCTGGTCTTTCAACATCATCATGGTCTATTAAGCCCCCTCTCTGAAAAACAAAAGCAAAACAAAGAGAAACATGTAATGTTACTGGAGCCATATTTAGTGGCTGTAGTAGTCATGGAGCATCAGCAGATGAGAAGGGAGACACGGTGGCCTTGCACCCCTCCTATGAGACTGGAGGCGGCATTAGCCTCCAAAGCTCTCGGATGATGACAAGGCCTAGAGCCCAGCCTACATCTAGATGGTATCAGCTGGCCGTCGGGGCTCAGGTCCAGCGCAGTGTGCCCCCGGCCGCTGTGTCCTTGCAAAGCTCCATGACAGTGGAAACTCACACACTTACCTCTCAGCTGGAGTTGAGTCACCACCGTATGAGTGAGCTAGAAATGACTCTATCTAGTTGTAGTCATCACAATTTCAGGAAAAAAAATGAAAAATAAAGAACTTTCACAAGAAAATCTGTAAGCTTATTTAAATTAAACCTATATGAACATTCAAACAGTTAAATCACATTTAGGTTTACATTTCCTAGGTACTGTCATTACTTGGTACCAGTGAAGGACAGGTCTAGGAATTCCCCAGATTATCAAAGCCACATGTTCTCAAGTTCTTCTTGGGGCAGCATGGTATTTCCATAGAACCTATACAGCCCCCTATATCCCTTATATGTCTTTAGATGACTTATATTAACTAATACAACATAAACACTGTACATGGAATTTATATACTGTGTTGTTTGGAAAATAAGCACCAGAACAAAGCATTGCTCAAAGATGGCAGAGTGTAGGCAAGAGCCCTATCTTGGGAGGAGGTGGAGGTTCTGGCAGACTGAATCTGTATGCAATGTCATTCTTGGGGAGTTGATATAGTACTTAGGGTGTGGCAAATCCAAGGACTACTTTTGAAATATTTCTAAAAAAAAAAAAAAAAAAAAAAATTAAAGGTTTTTTTTGGCCTGCAGTTACCTAAATACAAGACACAGATATAGATGGCCAAATGTGGCTTTTCTGTTTGAAAAAGAGGAAGGAGGAAGAGGAGGAAGAAGAGGAAGGAAGAAGAGAAAGAAGAGGAAGATGGTGACAAAGAAGAAAAAGAAGGAGGGGGAGGGGAGGGGGAGAGTGGGGAGAGAGGGGAGAGAGAGGGAGGGGGAGAGGGAGAGGGAGAGGGAGAGGGAGAGAGGAGAGAGGAGAGGAGAGAGGAGAGAGGAGAGAGGAGAGAGGAGAGAGGAGAGAGGAGAGAGGAGAGAGGAGAGAGGAGAGAGGAGAGAGGAGAAGGAGAAGGAGAAGAAGGAAGAAGTTGTAACCACCTCCTACTTTCATTTCTGTCACAGTGATAAAATACCCTGACCAAAGTAACAAGTGCGGAGGGTTTGTCTCAGCTCACAGTTCCTCGTTACAGCCCATCACATCAGGGATGTCAAGACAAGAACTAGAAGCAGCTGGTCACATCACAAACACAGTAGGGAGCAGAGAGAACAGTATGAATACACACATGCGTAGTGTTCAGGTAGCTGTCTCTGCTCTTATTCAGTCTAGGGCCCCAAACCAGGGAATGGCACCACCCACTTTCAGGCTGGGTCTTTCCACAGCAATTAAGGCAATCAAGACAATTCTTCAAAGACAAGCCAAAGGCCAACCTGATGTAGACAATCCGTCAACTGAGACTCTTCTCAAGCCATTCTACATTGTGTGGACAAATTAACCTCCACATGTAGCTATCGAAGGTCTGTGACAGAATCGTAAACCTCTTAGGATAAGGGTGCAATCCTTGCATCACAGATCTTATAAGAAGCAGTATCTGTCTAGTTTAAACAATTTAGAAATGCAGAAGGCATCCTCTGGTGAACAGAAATATTTGGTATACCCTGCATCCAGAGATCCTGCTGTAACATTGCAAAATCCATCCTTTGCAACTGTGCCTAGCTGCATCTGTCCTGTACTTTACAAATAGTATACTGTACCTAACGGTCTTTAACACATTTGCTTAAACTGTGTGTGTGTGTGTGTGTGTGTGTGTGTGCGCGCGCGCATGCGCATGCATGCTGGATGGTATACACAAAACAGAATCTTGCTATTGTCTGAGTATGTATGCTATTGATGGCTACCACAGACAAGCATTTTTCCTATGATTCTTGATCCCATAAAATCATCTTTTTAGACACTTCCTATTCATACCCTTTGTTTGTTTTCATTTACTATGCTAATCCTTTTTATTGATATGTTAGTGATTAGTAGATTAAGAACATCCCATAAGAGCCTATTTCTCACCCTCTGTATCTGTAAAATCTAAGATTGGTGCATGCAATGACTGTTCACACCCAGCCTGTGAGGAAGGCACGCACCTGTGCTCTCTCTTTTAAAACCATGTGCGTTGTACTATTTCTCTTGCTGTCCTTCACTTCATACATTGGGTGGCATCAGTATTTGAAATGATAAAAACATCCCAAAGTTCACGTAAGAAATGTATAAGAATTAGTCCTACTCACCATTAACAAAAGAGCTGGGTGTAGACAGAGTAGGAGGCAAGGTGGAAGAGAGGAAATTGTATTAGTCACTTGTCCTGCCATGACAAACAACCTGACAAAGGCAGTTAAGGCCTGATTTTGGTCCATAGTTCAAGCTACCATCACAGCTGCAAGAGCTTGAAGCAGCTGGTCACATGGCATCCATTCAGGAAGCAGAGATATGGATGCTGTTGCCTGGCTTGCTTATCCAGACCACGGGATGGTATTACTCACATACAGGGTAGGTGGAAGACCCTCCTAATTAAGACCAGCCCAGTTAACCTAATCTAGAAACCCCATCACATGCCCAGTATTTGTTTCCATGGTGACTCTAAATCCTTTCAGGGTGACAATCAAGATCAACCACTGTAAGAACTCACACGGAGCTGTGCCTTCTGGAAGATCCCTTCGAAAGGAGCAGATGAGTTAAGCAGCCTGCTGTTCTTCCACGACATCCTTGTTTTCCAAAAACAACAAGAACTGGAGTAAAGATTGGGTGATTTTTGGTACATTTTGTTTACTCAGGGTTGGCGTGTGTATGTGCTGTGGTGTGCTTAGGGGTATCAGAGGACAGCTTGCCAGCGTCATCTTTCTTCTTTTACCGTGAAGGTCTGGGGATTAAGCTTGGGTCCTCAGGCTTGGCAGCAAGTGCCACCAATCACTGAGCCCTCTTACCAGCCTGAGATTAATATTCTATTTTTGTGTCACCTGTGGCTGGATCACCTTGGGTCCTAGGGATGAGTGAGAGTGGACTCCCACCCTGGTCCACCTGCTCACACAGATGCTGCATGGACTGATGTGTTCAGTCACAGAAATAGCTCTAAGCATCAGAGATGGAGTGTCCGAGCACCATGCCACGCCACCAGGAGGACACTGCAAAATGTCCAACTATGTTTTCATGTAGAAATGAGATAACCTGGTATTTTACTTATGCTTTTGCAACAACACTCATATGTTAGGCATATTCATGTAAATGGGAAACAAGTTTGAATACACAGGTATAAACATTTTTAACAAGCAGAGAGGCTTAAAATCCTGAAGGGCCTGGGCTCTGACCAACCTCTGGCAGGCATTTATCATGGATTATCAGATTGGAAATGCTGAAAATCCCCTTGTGGGCTGTGTTGATTTGCAGGTTTTTAACCTGGACCTGTAGCACGGCGATGCTGTTTCTGGCCTGCCAGGTGTGATTATAGGCCCACCCAGGGGATTGTATTAATACCAAAATGACTTAGCTTTTCATTAATCAATTATGGGCTTCTTTATTTAAGGGATGCAGGGAGTGGGTAACAGTGGAAAATCTATAAGGCTTTCAGGTGTTTTTATTAAACCTTCCTAAAACGTGAAAATAACAGCTACCTGGCATGGCGAGGAAGCAAAATCTACCATTTTAATTCTAAAAGAAAATTACAGGTAGCTTACCTCCTAAAGCAGTGGTCATTGGGTCACAAGAGGTACTGGGAGAGTGGATTACATCCTCTGGCCTCTTGTTACTTTGGAGAGACTTAGCTGCTTCCTTTGCTTGGATGTCATGCTGAGGGTGCACAGTGATGAAGGGACCACCAGATGTGTGTTTTGCTGCTGAGTGTCAGCAGGAAGGCAGCATTACACAGGAAACATTGTCCATTATTGACTGTTGGGGTTTACAAGTGAAATGTCCCTCAGAGACGCATGTGTTTGAGCACTTGTTCTCCAGCTGGTGGCGCTGTTTGGAAGATTGTGGAGCCTTTAGCAGGTAAAGCCTAGGAAGAGAGAGGAAGTGGGCCACTAGGGTTGGGGTGAGGCTTTGAAGCTTTGTGTCTGGCCCCACTTCCTGAGTGTAGATGCAATATGATCAGCTCATCTCTTGCTCCTGCCACCATGTCTTCCATGCATAATGGACTTGTCCCTCTGAAACCATGAGCCAAAATAAACTTCCCGTTAAGCTGCTTCTGCCAGGGTGTTTTACCGTAGATGGAGCATGGTGGTGATGCTTAAGAGACAGAGCTGAAGAGTGTATAAGCTGTTCCTCAGAATTCATCAGCTGCCATCAAAACAAAATCCTTTGCAGGAGGAAATACCACATTCGTCTTTTACAGTCTTCCTCCTGGTTGACACCACTATATCAGGAAAAGTGAAGTGTTGTTCCAGGGGTAAACATACTTTTGTGAATTAACAAATTAACTTCACACTGATTAGAGTACTTAAGATACAAAGGCTAGGACTTAGGTGTGGGAAGATGACTCAGTCGAAAAAGTGCTTTCTGACTTGAATTAGGCCCTCTAGTGTTGTGTAAAAAGCTAGGGTTAGGGGCATATCACTGATCCTCGTATGAGGGGAAATCTCTGGAGCTGACTGGTCAGCAAATCTTTGAGTTCCAATTTCAGTGAATAGACCTTATCTCAAAAAGTAAGGTAGATAGTGACTGAGGACGACATTGGACCTCTGCCTTCATACACATGTTCATAAAACATGCACATGTGTACCCATCCCCATACACAGAAACTTAAAAAAAAATAGTCCAGCTTGGTCATTCTGAAAATATGCAAGTGGGCTCAATGATATATGTGTGTGCTTTGTGCCAAGTAAGAACCAGGTACCTTAGGGTGTCAAATGCCCTGGGTGACATCAGACCTTCTCCATAGCCAACACCAGGCAGTGCGAAATTTATTTTCAGTCTTTACCTTGAAAGTACAACTTTGAAGTTGTGGTCAAAGTGCAGTAATAAAAGAGAAATCTATGTGCATGATCAATACATGTTTTCTCATATTGCTATGACAATATGAGGACAGGGATCCTAACAAAGTAATGGAAAATACTGTTGAGTCCATAAACACTTGAAAGCATTTGCTGCATGCTGAGCAGGTATCATTTGTGGCTCATTCTTGGACCCTACGACACTGTTAAGTTCTGTATTCTGTCGGACAAACTCTGAGCTTTGGAACTAGTAGAAATTTGGAGACTTAAACACTGGGAGTGGACTAGCCAGAGTTACCTATTCAGGTGGCAAGAATATAAACACATGGCGCCCAGGTTAATCTGTCTGTATCACCATGCATCATGCACCTCCCACCTGTCATCTATCTATTGTCTACCATCTGTTTATATGTACCTATCTATCTCACATGTATGTATGTATGTATGTATGCATGTATGTATGTATGTGTATTGTAAACAGACAGGATGGACTTGGCATCTGCATAGCCCAGTTTTGCTTACCCCACCTGAGCAATTTGCTTCTAGCTCATAACCCCCTACAGCCTTTGCTCTCTAAAGGAGGGATGGATGAGTCCCAGAAGCCTGTACTGGGCTAAAAACCTGTTGCCTACAGTTTCTGTTTGTTGTTCACTTGGAGAAATGGTGGAATCAGGCTCCTAAGAAAACAGTAGTCAGAATCACAGCAATACACATAGGGTCGTTTTTCCAAGTAGAAGGTAGAGAGGTGACCAAGGAAACTAAAGAGATAAAGACAGACATTGCTGCTGCTAAAGAGACGAGGAGACGCATTTGCAACAATTTTCTGGGTCATCCCTGGGCACCTCTGCAGTGTTTTCTTACCCTGTCTCTGCAGGTGGGAAACAGGTCTCTGAAGCATTGAAAATGATGGCCAGAGGTAAACCATTTCCAACCATCTGAGCCCATTATCAGAAGCCTTAGGCAACCTCCATTCGATCTTGAGACACTGAGCTCAAGATCCTGAACCCTGTGAGTCCTGCCTCTCAGTGACCTCAGGGAGGAACAGTTTCCTTAGACACATCCCGAATTCACTGGCGATGCCATGTCTCAGAGGAGTGATGACTTACCTGGAGGAACCGTGAGTCACAACTCAAAGGCTGCTGTTAAGAGACAGTTTGAGACGGTGCAATATCCTCCCAGAGCATCAGAACCTCTCTTCTCTGCATCCCAACGCTGAGGGTTTTCTGTGGCAATCTGGAAGGAACTCCACAGAGGAAACCTCACCCACCAAAGTCTCCATACTTGCCCAGCCATCCTAACCACCTGACCATTAGATTCCCAGGGACACAGTTCCCACAGACGAAGGTCTGTCCACTGAGTTAATCAGTCCAGCAACAAATTTGTCTCCAAGAACTCTCCATCACTGGCAGGTTTTCCTGCACTTGGTGATGCATGCATGAATTGGCCATGTTTTGTTTCTGTACAGAAGTCTGGGGGAAAAGGCACAAGCAAGCAGGAGGGAAAACGCCGTTGTTACGCTTGCATCTGTTTAATTTCTCAGGAGGCTGCTATTAATAGACTGTACTTTTAGAAGAAGTAAATTAATTTTATACAATGTTTAAGGAATATTGCCTATGCAGGATCAAATGAAGGGAAGGATCATTTTGCCAAAGGCAACTGTTATCGAGGCTCTGAAATTAATTGGATGCTTTAATTGAGGTAGATTACTTGCTAATCCTTGCTTGAATACAGTAATTCTCCTATTAAATTATCTTTGAATAATTACCTGGAATTTCTCAGCTGCAGGGACTGATGGCTATTTAATTGCACTGTGATGCTGCTGTGTAATTACTTAACAAGGTGTCCTGTAATAGTTTAATTCCCCTTTTACTGAAAAAAAGGTGGATGCTAGAGTAACTACAAATACCCCCTTTCATTAAAAAAAAAAAAAAAAATGCCATAAGGGATTTTTCCCCTTCAAAGATTATTTAGTATTTGAAAGTAAATTAAATTATTTTTAAATTTTTTATTTATGATTCAGGTACTGATGACTTTTTAGACAGAGCCAAGCCTCTCCAGCCGTTATATATTAGCTAGCATTTCAAAGGACTGAAAAAAATCATTTTTTAATTTTTGCTTATCATGAGCATCCCATGTGTCATCATTAATTATCCAGGAAACCACTTCTTTCTCTCCATTTTCCTGCATGTTTTATCTAAGGTTTTCAAATTAAGTGTGTGTTCATGAAGTGAAGCATTAAATACTCCCAGTATATGCCCATATGTCATGTGGTAATGTGGTGACAGAGAATTAAATGGATTGTCTGGGATTGTGTGAAGTCGATGGCGTCCACCAATGCAACTTCTTTTGGCATTTAGCATATTGTCGTGGACGTGGTTTGAGCATCAGCAGAGGCCAAAAAGGACTTTTACCAGGTCTGTCACATGCCCTGGCAGCAGCCACATCCCATGCTAAGGAGGAGTGCTATGCTGATCTTGAGGGTTTCTCTTCTTTATGTCCTTCGGGATAAACTGGGCAAACTGCTGAGTGCATGCTAGTACACACCTGAATCCCAAGCACTCTGCAGGCTGAGGCAGGAGGATGGCAAGTTTGAGCTGGCCCAGGCTATCTAGTGAAACACTGCTCACCCTCCTAAAGGGGAGGGAAAGGGAGGGAAGTGGAGGGGAAAGAAGGGGAAGGGAGAGAGGAAGGAAGGAAGCAGGATATCACATAGGGAGAAGAATCACATTGATTGGGATAGCGACTTTAAAAGAAAGTTAATTTCCACAAACCACTGATGGTCACACATGGGAGCCATTCGTCCTAGAATGGTATAGTCTTATGTCTATTCCTAAAAGCCAGAGAAACCGGCCTGCGAGTCTTCCTTTATTAGTTAGGCTTTTCTAAAGGAACAAACTACACACTGGTGCATGCCAAACCTTCGCAAGTAATCACCCTGCTGACACACTGTGCCATCCCAGTCAGGGCATAGGACAGCCCTCCCAAGAGGGCTGGGCTATGCTCACTCTATGAATTCCAGTAATTAACTTTTTTCTTAATTACTTCTGTAAACAACAATAAAATAGCTTCCAGTAGACATTAAAAACTTGTATGTAAGTAATAATTGTAGGTAAATGTCTTGATTGTTTCATTAATGAAATATATCTTTCACATATAAATATAGTATCATCTTTAAAAAAAAAAAAAACTCCTAATTTCATTTATTTAAAATAGACCTCTGTTCTCATAATCAGTGGGTGTGGTTGTCTACTGCAACTGTGTGTGTGACTTCAGAATCAACTACATCGTTCATTGTTAAAAATAGAAGTAGTTCTTTTGTAACATGAATAGTCCAGTTATTAAGAAGGAACTTCATTTTCTCATGTGGCTTTTCCTCAACTGGAACCATCTATCTCAGAAGTAATTATCCGGGAAGTATAATTTTTCCCAACCCTTATATCCGCTCACCCCTAAAATAAAATAAAACAAAATTTCTTCATGCTGTTCCAAAGAAATAAAAAAGCATTTCTGTCCCTTGTCTCAATAATGGATCTTCTGCCAGAAGACAAATGTCAAATTGAATGGACAAGACAAAATAGACACATCTTCATCAGGACCAAGCTACTCTGTCCTGCGGTGCCGGCTGTGTACAGTAGAGTGGTTCTCTGTTCAGTGGCAGATCAATTCTTCATTGGAATTCGCATTTTGCCCATCAATGAGAGACCACAATTAGGTCAAACCTTGATCAATCTTCCTGCCGACGGACCTGGAATCGCATTTGAAGCCTCATCTGAGCTCGAGTTCTTCTTTTATTCTAACACAAAAGCTGGGACCACAGTGTCACTGAAGCTTCCTTGAAATTGTTTGTGTTTCACTGGTGATGTGAGATGTACCAATTCTTTCATCCCATAAACTAGATGGGCTTTCCCCCACTCATCTACAGAGAATTCCTTAACCTTCTAAGGCCTTATTCTGTCATCCGTGGACCTGGGGTTTGGGCTGTAATGAATAGTCACCAAACTTGATCGTACTTAATGATAAATGGAGAGTTGCTTCAAAAGGCATTTTCCTGGGACCTGTCTTTAGGATTCTGGGTCAGTTGATTCGGGTTGGAGATCAACATTTTTCACAAGTTCACCAGAGCACGTGTTTGTGATCATGACTTTACATACAGTCTGATATATCAAATTCTAAACTCCCAAGTGAACTCAGGAATCCTAAAGTTGCAAGTTCTAAGGTCCAAACTGAATTATTCATAAGTTGGCCTAGCAAGCAATGCAGATTTTTATAATAAACATAGATATATGGCTAAGATTAAACAATAAATATCTGTTATGTATGCTTAAGTTCAGGAAAGCCTTTTAAAAAGCCTTTCTAAGTATTAATTCATTGAGACTCAAGCAATATCAGCAAAAATTAATATATTGATTTCATGAGTACAGAAGTTGAGCCACATAGAAACAAAGTCATTGGGCCAACACTGGATGTGATGAAGAGGGGAGTTTGGCAAGGCCACCAAGATGAACAGAGGAAGTACAGGTCTCGGCTAAAAGAAGCCAACACATCTGCATGCTGCTGAACTCTCACTGACAACTAGCAAAGGCCTGGCTTCTCACTTAATATGACACAACTGTGTCTTGTATTATGCCATGATATTCATATCCCTTCATCTGAGGGTAAATCTTCATGATTTACCTTGCCTTTTAAGAAGAGCATCCATCACTTTGAACATGAGCACATGGCTGTCTTCTCAACATACATACTGAGCTTAGCTCTAGAAGCCAGGCACAGAAAGTTGGATATTGCATGACCTAATTTATGTGTTGTATCTAAGAAAAGTGAATTCACAGGAGCAGAGCATGATGTACTGGTTCCCAGAGGCTAGAGGACAGGGGTAGAAGAAGAAGGAGGAGGAGGAAGAGGAGGAGGAGGAGGAAGAGGAGGAGGAGGAAGAGAAGGAGGAGGAGGAAGAGGAGGAGGAGGAGGAAGAGAAGGAGGGGAGGAGGAGGGGAGGAGGAGGGGAGGAGGAGGAGGAGGAGGAGGAGGAGAAGGAAGAGGAGGAGGAGAAGGAAGAGGAGGAGGAGGAGGGGAAGAGGAGGAGGAGATGAGAAGGAAAAACCTACAGTGCTGCTATATAGGTGTCCCAGTAACAGATTTCCTTCCTGTGTTTTCAACTAAACCATCCAGTCAGAAAGACACAGGTGCTGCTGAGGGTGTCGGTGCAGTTGGGAACAGAGCTGGTCTGCAGTCAAACGACCATAGGGAGTGCAATCGGTGTTCTTTTTCTCCCATAGAGCACAGTTTCAGCAGGAAATTATACAGGGCCTGCTTGTTGCTGCCTTGGAGCCGGCCAGGTGAGGCAGGAACACCCGTGTTGTACAACAGCAGATCCGGTGTGCCCTTTGTGTCACCCAGTCCCATCCTGCTTTCTCCCCTTTGTGTGTTTTTAATGGGGATAAGTGTGAGGCGCACTGAGTGCAATCACATTGTGGTCTTAAAAGGATCTCTGATGATAGAAAATATGTCAATTTATTATTTCCCTCAGGACAGAGAAAAAAGTACAAAGGTTCAATGGATGAGGAAGATAATGCTTGTTCTCTGTATAACATTTTTCCAACAAAGGATTTTAAGGTGATTTTCCTTTTTTTTAAAAAAAAATACTTTAGCCCCATTTTGTAGGTGGGGATACAAGAAGATTTGTAGTAACTAAAACATCCTGGTGGTGGCCCCTGCATAGAGCCAGCACAAGCCTCTATAGTCCTTTCCTGGCTTTTTCTCTCCCTCCACTGGAATTTGGTTTTTCACAGCAGAGTTATGTACAGTAAAAGCAAGTACTGCCCTATTGTTCATGGCATTCCATGTACCAGAACCACAGTTCCATCAAATCTTCAAGCTAAAGGCTTCATCTGTGATCAGACCCATCTCCTGGCCCCCCAGTTCCAGTTTCCTTGAATAGCAATTAGCCCAGTAAAGGCGGGTTGCCCCTGGATGGGGAAGATGCTGGGGAGCTGAGCCAGGAGGTGGTCACTTGTTATTTGTCACGAGGGTCATTGATAATGAATCAACAAAGCATTGACAATGGTTTTCTTGTAAACTGAACAAACCTTATAAATGGTGTGTGGTCTCCCCTCCCCCATGAATTAGCTCCTTTGTCCTGAAATGTGTGGTTAGCCCAGATACTCATTCTGCTTGGCTGGAAGAGGGGCAGAGTCTGGGGAGGCACCCAGAATGCATAAGTCCACATTTCGAATTTTGGTTTTCTGTATGGGGGGGGGGGGGGAATCTCATGTGTACCGTGGGAAGTTGGAATAAAAAAAACATAAGCAAAATCAGAAAACTTTCTAGACTCTTGAGTGGTCTTTTTAGGGCTCGTTTGCTACATGTAAGCAGGAAAGAAATTAAGAATGTAGAAACCATTTCTTAAATGCTTTGTACAGCTGCTTGACAACTGTCTGCTTTCTCAAAACCCTAAATAAGGAGGGCTGAGTATTTAGGAGGGTCCTACCTGCTTTACACTTCCGCACTTCCTGGAATGCCATTCTCTGCTGTTATGTAACAGTGGAGCTGCAGGGCAGCTGAATGAAAGGAACAGTGTCTTAAAGCAAATGGGCAAACACTCACTGCTGGCGTCTTCTTGGGCTCCTGGGGCCGGTGGTGGGGTAGGGTTGGGGAGGGGGTTTCTAAGGGAAGTTCTCTGTTGCCTAGAGCCTATGCAACCAACCTTAGCACCAAGATGCCGAGATGAAATACCCAGAACTAAATAGAACAGATCTGCTGAGAAGCTTTGCAGATCCTTGTATGCCGGGCAGTTGCTGTTCGTCTCCACGAAAGCCAAGTAGCGATGGCACAATTTCTGACACGTTGTCACCAGGTAGATAAATGGTGTGTTGGAATGTGAGCCAGAGCAGAGACTGTAAAGAGAGCAGCACTGTCCCAAGCTTGACTCTGTGTGTGTGTGTGTGTGTGTGCTTATTTGCGGAAATGCACCCGCGATTGTTCAGTGCACTCCACTTTGGTTATAATTTTATTTAATGGCAATTTTTAAAATCAAAGTGTCTTTTTCCCTTAAAAAATAATTGCAGAAATCATTGCTGGCACATTAAAACAAGTCAGTGGTTAAGGTCACATAAATCCATGTAATATGTATATTCAACCCAGAATTATTTAGGGTCATCGTAGCCATGGAGTTTTCAAATAAATTATTTGAATATAAAAGTAGATTATGTCTTTCCCCTGTGGCTGGCCAAATGTCTTTTCAACAAAGGGTAAAGTAAGAAGGCTATTTTTTTTGTGTAAAAGAGTGATCTTTTTAGTCATGCTTGGCTGCCTTTCAGGACAGTCTCCATTTATAATGAGATATTTTGAACTCATCTGAAACAGAAAGTTTAATAAATTTATAGTACATTTTTTATTAAAATATGACCATTTATTTCGGGAGACAAGAGCTAGAGAGAAGAGAGAACAGACTAGTGATTGTCTGGATTTCTAGGCCATCCTCCGGGGCTAGCATCCACATTGTCCCATATCTAGAAGAATGAAAATAAGTGTTTATTTAGTTTATTTTTTCAGACTTCTTGGCAGCTCTTCCAATCTCAAACTTACCGTCTGCTCTAAAAGGACACTCGCTATTCAGAGCCTAGTCCAGCCCTTAGCTGAAGCCGCTGTGAAGATCCAGTGACAGAGGTTCTCATGGTCATTGTTTTCCAGACTTTCTGACTTTGCTGGCTAGGGAGAGAGCAAAGGTGTTTCCCATGTGGTTGTCACCTTTGAAGTAGATTGCTCCTGTATGCAAATGTGTAAACATGAGCTTTTTCTTGCTAACGTGGTGAAAGTAGCAATCCTGAGGCCATAAGAGCTCCCTCACTGGTAAAGAAATGTTTCTGAGAACTGGAAGTACATTTTGACACGATTATTAACATATGAAAACATGCTCGTTACTCTCTAGTGTTTTAACACTCGAGACATTCAATTAGTTGTCTATTATACCCGATCGTTTCTTAACTCCTAGTTAAATATTTTTTTTTTTTACAATTACAAGTAGAAAAAAAAAAATCACAAGATACATTTTAACCTGGTATCAAAACTGAGTTCCCCTGGTGACTCATCTCCGATCTTATTTCTCTAATGACACATCACTTAGGTACGTGTGGATTTCCTTTGAGCCCCTAATTTTCTTTTTAATTATTCTACGGTGAAAGCTCTTCCCCACCCCACCCCCAATTATTTTAACTTTTCTCAGATTTTTTACAGTAAAGCATGTGTCATATCGCTCTTGAAATTGACCATTCTTTTCAGAAGGAAAAAAAAAAAAGGTTTTTTGTTTTTTGGGGTTTTTTTTCCCCCTTTGGCCTGGGGTGCTACACTGAAAAAAGTCACTCAGCTAAAATGAGTTACTTCATTTCCAAGTAAAAACAACGGTGTTTTCATGCCTGCGCTTATTATTATTCTGAGAATGTACTAATTTGTTACATCCAAGATGACGGTTCGTTGGGTCTGTGAAAGGGGCAGTGTGCCAACTATCAAAGAGAAGTAACAAGGACTCCTTTCATGGGACAGAGAGCAGGGACAGCTCTTGTGGGTATCAGGAGGCACAGTGCCAGCACAGTCATCCCAATGTCAGGCTCTCCCAGTGTCAGGGTCTGAATCAAGCAAAACGATAATTTTACTGAACGTCAGGGTGGGCAGGCTAAGGAGCACCCGGCCACCACTTTATCCCCACAGGCCCCAGCTGACGTGCCTCAAGGGTTTTTAATGTTTGCAGTACGTTATTACTTCAGCATTAAGCTTAGATAATTGTCTACTTGCTCTGAGCTGGTTAATAGCAAAATACAAGTGAAGAGGGGCATTTTATAAAGTAAAACTGCAAAGTAGAATTATATATCTATATACTGTGGAGTTTCTGTTGTTCTGCCTCATGAAATTTGAATGATAATGCAGTTTGATTCTATACCTTTATTCGGCTCTGAACCAGGGTGGTCTAGTCATTTTGTTTTACGTGCATAACACTGCCTAAGGTCATGAGTTGTAAATCGTAACATAAAAAGGCTGAAAATATATTCAGCACTTTGTAGTTTCCGAGCACGCATTTAAGAGCTTCAATGAGGAGTCGGGACCTACATGGCAGATTTTCTGGCCCTGAGCAGTCAACTTGCTGATATAGACAGTGGATCTGCACCTCGAATGCAAAGGGCGGCAGTCTGCTTTGATATGCCCTCTGTGCAGGCACATCCTGACCCGTTTTCTGATATTGTAATGTTTTCCTTTGCTTTGTGGCAAAATGCTCCCTACTTTTTTTTTTTTTTTTTAAAGAATAGAACACCAAAAAAAAATCTATTTTAAAAATAATTTCCATCTGCCTCATATGATTTAATAAATGAAAAACACATTTGGACTAATGAACAGAATTCTGTTTGGGGGCATAAAAACTTCTCTCTGAGAACACTTGCTTTTTGCTCAGTATGCGTTTGTCAAATTTTCTTTTTAACATACAGTTTTAATTTCTGGCCCTTTTCCATAAAGGAGCATATACTTTAAACAATGATTAACTAGCAACTGTTTAAAAATAATGGCCATGTTACTTTATGTGTCCCTTAGAGTAGGTTGTACATGACGACCTCTGTGACTCGGGAGTCCTTCTCCAGTGTAAGTGCTCCTGCTTCCAGAGAAGCAGCGTCTGCCTTTTGTGTTGCTCACGAGTTGCAGATTTGATTTTCTTGACAGCTTACCTCAAGAGTGATAGCTGTATGTGTTTTCTGTTTAATTTAAAATGAAAGAAAACTGGCTAAATTCTCAAGGAAGACAACTGAAAGTTGGAACTGTTTTAAAAATAAAAACACAAATACACACCACCATGAGAGATTTTTTTTTTTTAAACTAGGTTACCAAGTCGGTAGCTAATTTTTGTCTTTCTAAAATGTTGGATATTTAACCTTCCAAATAATTAAATATTTGTAATAAGACAGTTAATTCAAGCAGTTTATTGCTGTAATTTGCAAAAGTACATTGAGCTGCTTTCTTTTCAGCTCATTGACGGAGGGACAAACATTTCTTTAATAAGACTACAGCACATTCTAATTTTGCTGCAAACGCTTAGATAAGGATCAGGCCCCCTCTGAGTCATTGGGCTGACCTATGACATGGAAAGTGCCCAGGCTCTTTGGCAAAAGAAGAGCTGGGATTCATTATTATGCACAGGACTTCCCAGTTCTGAAGGGCTCTGTGCTGTCTCTCAGATAGACTTTGTTTGTTGGAAATGAGAACTGCATTTTGGCAGCAGCCGGCCAGAGCAGAGCTACTCAGCAGGCCCGTTGGTGATGATGCAATCCTTCATTAACGCTGTTTCTCTATTAGTGGATTGTACAGGAGTTACATGCGATTGAGCATCTTCATTGAGATGCTGTAGAAAAGCTTCTCAGTACAATGCCTACCTCTGGGCGTTCCATCTTTATTAGCTGCAATGATTAATGCTAGAAATAATCTTTTTGCACTTTGCTTGATACAGAAATGCAATATAAGAGCCCCAAACCCTGATGGAACTTGATCTCCTTGTCAGAGAAAGGGAGGAAAACATTCACCTGGAAAAGAAAGAAAAGCATCTACCTAACAATTAAACAACAGAAAAGTTTATCAGGCTAACTCATCTCTTGGGTACTCTTGCCGCAGAAGCGAATGAAAACCAGTTGCCATGCAAAGCATGACTACTCCTGCTGTTCCTGTCAGAGCCAGTAAGTTCCAGGTGGGTGTACTGGGTGGGGAATGGGGGGTTGAGAAAGCTTCATAAGCCCAAGCTCACTTTATTTGTCCAAACTGCTTGCGTAAATCAGTGATTGAAGCCTGCAACATCCCAGCATTAAAGTTTTCATCACAGAACTGTGGCACCAAGATAAGAATGTACTTAGATAAAATCAAACGGGTTGAGAGGGATTGTCACCTGTTTCTATGTAAGTAGACATGGCCTTAAGTAAGTCAGAGTAGGCTAAAGTTGTTACTACCACGTATCCTAATATCAGCTTCTCTTTCCCACCCCTTGTACACCAGCCTGCTGTGTTCCCAACACTTTGTCTGACTCCTCCTTGTTAATAGATCCCAAGTTCCATTTGGAGGTATAGTGCAGGAAGATGAGGAGATAATAACGTTTCTTTCATCCATTCAGTGTCTTAATATGACAAAGGAGAATCTCTGTGCCGAGATTACCAAGTTGAGCCAAATGTTCCTCACCCTTCAGGTGTAGAGTGCAAAAGGCTTTTTCTTGGGCAAGCCAGAGACTGCTCCGGTAGGACTATGCTCTCCATGCTGAGTTCTTCAGGGAGGGTCTACTTCCCTTGGAACTGCTGGCAGGCTCACATAGATTTCTCATAGTGATATCATTAATTATTAGAATTTCTACAGACTGTAAGTATTATATATCCTTGCACATGCATTTTTGTTGTTTAAGGATTTGTTTTTATTTTCTCTAAGAGCCTCCATGTCTATATGTGCACCATGCACTTATATGGCCAGAAGAGGGCATCAGATTCCCTGGAACTGAAGTTACAGATTGCTATGAGCTGATATGTGGGTGCTCAGAACCAAACCTAGGTCCTCTGCAAGAGTAGCAAGTGCTCTTAATTACTGAGCCATCTCTCCAGTTCCTGGCATATACTCTTGAACTGAATAAAACTCCAGAAAGCTAAAGAAGTTGTCTGAGGATTCACAAATTGTTAGTAACTTAATTTGTCTTCTAATACAAATCTTCCTTGCGAAGCTTTATTTATAATCTACAATGAAAAGAAGCAAGATATATTTATTGAGCAAATCTTGTAATTAGACCAGCTCCCAAGGTGTTTTTCATTTAGGAGTTCTGAATTGACTCCAAGGAAAGATGAACAAGAATTATCAAGCTGAAGCAGAATTTTTGTTTAAGAATAAGGAAGCATAGGGGCTAAAGAGCTGGCTCAGCAGTTAACTGCACGTGCTGCCCTTCCAGAGGACTCGAGTTCAATCCCAGAAACCATATCAGCTGTCTCCCAACCAGCTCCTGGGGATCTGATGCCTCTTAGGACATGAATACTTGTATACACGAACACACACACACACTTAAAAATAAGTATTAAAAAATATATGAGAACATTGCTTAAAAGTTACCCATATTAGAATCTGGGTTTGCAAACTCCTCTAAGCTGAACCAGAGATGGTCAGAGCACAGTCCAGTCAAGGCTCAGAAGATCAAACTATGACAGGTGCTTGTGATGTGGTGACCATCCTTTTGTTCATCGGAAGTGGGTAACAGGGCAGCACAGACTATGTGTACGAAACACTCAGTCTTCAAAAGGAAATCTTCACAATAGCACATGTTTGTATCCTTAAAAATCCACCAAATAAAAACTTTGAAGTCACCTGGCCAAGCTGAGACCTGCAGACTTAAAAAGCCAATCCGTCCCCCATGGAGAGCAGCTTTTCAGACATGTTTGTCTTGATCTTCCTTTATACTCTGTCATCTGAGGTTTGGTCTGGCAGTGATAACAGGTGACAGTTTATATTTAAGAAGATTTCATACAACAAAAGTGTTGTTACATATGAAAAAAAGAGCATTAGAAAATATTTAATAAGTGTATTTAAGACTCAAGACAATGTGGAACACTGCAGTTTTACCTCCATTTGTCGCTTGATTGGCTTTTGTTCGGGTGTGTATAGGTTGCTTGGGTGGGTGCACATGTGTGTGCAGGTGTTTAACTTCATAAAGGTTACCTGTGGTGGTAGAGAAACTCTGCAGAGGTGATTTAAGTTCAGGTTCTCAAGATGAAGCCGTATACCTAGGAAGGCTAACACTGGGATTCCTTGGGGTCGGTCTCCCTTTCTTTTGTTGGGTTTTGTTGTTGTTGCTGCTGAGACAGACTCATTGAGACTTGCAACTGGCAGGGCTGCTAGCCAGGGCCCCCCAAAACCAACCAGTCTCTGCTTCCCCAGTGCTGGGGAGTGCTGATTACAAGCACAGGCCCCAATGCTTAGGGTTTTGTTTGTTTGTTTGTTTGGGTTTGGTTTTTGTTTTGTCTCATTTTTTAAAACATGGGTTCAAATCAAACTCAAGTCCTTATGCCTACATTTGCCAATTGAGCCATCTTCCCAAATCCTGACCTTGACTTGCTCGCTTAGTTTCCCAGTGCTTGGATGTTAAGTAGTATAGTCCTCATCAGACCACTGCAACTTACTTGAAAATTCTATCCCTCTTTAGACTGGTTTCTTATTACTACTTCAATGAACTCCCGCAATTTAGTATCACAGTAAAACCCAACTAAGCCACAGTGGTGTATACCTGTGGTCCCACTCCAGAAGAGGCTGAGACAGGAGGATCGCTGGAAAGCAGAGATTTGAGGCCAGCCTGAGTGGCATAGCGAGACCTGTCTCAAAACGAGCGAAACACAATCAAGAAACCATCCTAAATATATTATCTTAAAGTTCAGAGTCAGAGATGTCTGGAAAGGCCTGCCAGGACATTTTCCCTCTGAACAGTCTTGAGGAATCTTCTCCCTTCATCTTCTTAGCCCCCAAGGCTCCAGGCATCCTTCATTTGTGGTTCTTTCCTCTAATTTCAGAATCAGCAAGCAGCATCTTCAAGATCTTTCCCACCCCTTAGCATGTATCTTACTTTGCCTTCTATCGCTGTGATGAAGACCATGACCAAAGATGCCTTGTAGAGGAAAGGAATTATCACTCCCATAATTAGGGTAAATTATGACACTTCTATATTATGCTCTAATCATGGAGGGAACCTAGAGCAGGAGCTGATGCAAAGGCCATGGAGGAGTGTTGCCTACTGGATTGCTCTTCATGGCTTGCTCAGTCTGCTTTCTTATAGCACATAGGACCTCCTGGGTATGGGTGACACTTCCCTCAGTGGGACAGGCCATCCTATACCAATCATTAGTCAAGAGAATGTCCTACAAACTTGTCTATAGGAACAGGACAGTGAGATCAGTGTCTCTGTATTTTATGGCCTTCTGTCCCATTGTGTCCATATGAACCTCCACTGTCTCTTTCTTGCCTCAGGAAATCTGAGCTGAGGTTCCCACCACCTGCAGTCACCTTGCTAACTTGGAATATGAGACCATCTATCATCAGGTCCTGGACAACAAGATACTCATCCCTGCCCCTGCATGTTAGAGAACTCTTGCTGTAAAGAAATTGATTGGATGCGGTTAAATTTTGTAAATCCATTTATTCAGAGTGAATGTATATTTTAAAGTAATACCATGAAATAAAACACCAGTGTATTATCGCAATAAATATTTATCTGTTTTATATATCTTAATGTGTAGTGGATAGGTACGCTCAGATCCTGTCCTGCAGAATACCTCTAGAAATGGACACACCGATACATTTTCACATATTCAAATCCAGTCTACAGCTGATGATCTTCCATGTAGCCTTGAGCTCTTTGGAGACATTGCTAACCTGACAAAGGGTAAAGGGCTCCGGTGGGGTCAGAGATGGAGTATCTCCACATTCCAGCTTTCATGGAAGACCTGGCCTGTGCTGTTGAAGGCAATCAGAGCTTTTGATTGCTGAAGGCTATCAGGCCATATTTAGCTCAAAACATCCCAGTGGGAAAGCTTCTACTTGTCTTTAGAGAGACACAAACTCAGGCTAGTGAAATGGCTCGGCGAGTAGAGGTGCTAGCCTCTAAGCCCGGGGACCTGAGTTCAATACCTGATGGAAGGAGAGAACTGACTCCTGCAAGTTGGCCTCTAGCCTTCGCAATGTGTGCCATGCTCACACGCATGCGTGCGCTCACATACACACACACACATAAATAAATGCAATTTAAAAATTTTGAACGACACCAATTCAACCAGTTAAGCTGTTCTACTAGAACTGTAGATGGACAGCTCATTATCACTGCCTTACTTTCCATCTCACGCTAGTTTTCAAGTTGTGTCTACTTTTAATTATTAAAGCAAATGTGTACGTGTAAGCAAGTCAAACAAAAGCATAGAAAATACGCAGTGAAAATAAAAAGGACTCATGTTTTTATGTCGCACGGTCCAAGTTCCTTAGACAATAACCGTCATTCCTGTATACATTTCCCTCTTTGTTTATTTGTACACACATGCTGTGCATACATAAATAAGTATGTGCAATATATGATGTTATATATAACAAATGCATACCCTTCACAAGTGAGGCATGGTCAACTGTTCTGAATTCACATTTGGAAGAGTGCACATCTGAGCACAGTTTTCTAAAACTCCCTGGGAATAATCTTCCAAGGGTCTTAATATACTTTCCACTAGTGTTCAAGCATATCATGGTTAACTATACAGATACTAATACCTGGGCCTGTTCCTGAGAAGAGAGCTGTTTGCCCAAACATCTCGGTACAGTCCTGTTGAATGGTGATGTGTTGTGTGGTCCTAGGTTCCAGTGGGTTCTAGGTAAACATACTTTGGTAATTCAAGCTCTAAATACTTTTCTAGAAAGTTACTTTCAGGTAGGTCAGAGTAGCTCTGTGGGTCTCATACCCCAGGATGGATCCAGCTAGAGGGACTAGGGGCGGAAGATACTAAGAATCACTTTGGAAAGAACTGTGCCTAATGACTTAACCATCACCTGGAGAAGTGCAATAGAACAGCTCAGTCCTGCAATCCTGCCACAAGCTCAGATGTCAATCACAGTCTTCTGACCTAGCTGTAATTAGGCGGTGGTTCTGTCTCTTCCTCCCCAGGTGTGAGAAGATAGCACCTCAGAACTCAGAGTATCATCTCCCCGTACTTACTAGGTTGTAATTAATGGCACTGCAGAGGATACAGTGTAAGGGATGGTGCGGTCGGGTCCTGAGCATACTCGGGTTCCTGTGTTATTTAGGGTGGACTTTGCTAGTATGTAGATATGTTCACTGTCACAGGCGCTTTCCAATTCCCTTTAGGAATTTTTATGGGAGCTTTATTATATTGGAATATTTGATCAATAACTAATTTTCATACCTTCTTTCCTTCCCAGAGGACAAGGGAGGGTGAAACTGGACATGTTAAGCTTCTAAGCATGGCTTGGTCTTTCCATCAGCCCCAACTTGAAGCTAACCAGAAGTCCACCAAAAATCACCTCCCTTAAACGAAACACACTTCTGTCCCAAGGAAATTCAAACCAAGGATGGTCCTAGCATCCCTACTACCCAAAGGTTTAGGAGTTGTGTGTCAGGACCTAGGGACAAAGGCCAATGTTTATTTGTTACCATAGCTCAGTGGGGAATCAGAAGGCCAGAGGTCAAGTGGGTCATGCTCCTGCTGGGGTCTGATCAGAAGTGGCAATGGTCACTCCGAAAGGAAACACTTATTCACAGGTTTGCAGAATATGCAATGGCCATCCATCCCCAACCAGAAACGAAAGGCATGTTCAGGTAGTGCCAGCCTCCTGTCTGAGAAGTAATGTTTTCATTGTAACACTCAATGCTCAAGAGTGCCTGAGTGTGGGTTTGCAGAGAACGGAAAGCGTGTGAGTACAGACACCTGTAAGGCCAATGAGCTGCCACACCATGGCCCAGCAAGCTTGCTACCAGGATTTCTGTCTTTGTTTTGTTTTGTTTTCTGAACAGGGTTTCTCTGTGTAACCCTGACTGACCTGGAACTCACTCTGTTAACCAGGTTGGTCTTGAACTCAGAGATCCACCTGCCTCTGCCTTCTAGGTGCTGGGATTAAAGGCTTGTGTCACCACAGGCCCACTCCCTGTGAGAACCTCAACCTAAGAGCGTTCCTCAGAAAAGGAAATTGCTATAATCATTTGGACCTTCCTAACAACTTTGTTTCTAATTAGAAAGTTTAAAGGTAGCCTGACACTAGGTGTGATGAGAAGGGTGACTGACAGGTGACAGTAAACCAGAGGGCAGGTCTCAAGGCTACACGACTTAATGAGCTAGCAGGCCTATGCTTCCACAAAAGTGAGACATGGAATCTTGCACACAGTGAGACTGGCACACTCTTTGTTTAATTAGTTAATTTATCTATTTACATCCAGACTGCAGTTTACCCTCCCTCCTTTCCTCCCAATCCCCCACACACACACTTACCCTCCCTCTGCCCACCCTTCTCCTTTCTTTCTCTTCAGCAAAGGGGAGGCCTCCCATGGATATCAGTCAGCCTTGGCATATCAAGGTGCAGTAAGACCAGGTCTATCTTCTCCTACTGGGGCTATACAAGGCAGCCCAGTTAGGGAAAAGGGTCCCAAAAGCAGGCAACAGAATTAGAGGCAGCCCCTGTTCTAGCTTTTAGAAATTTCACATGAAGACCAAGACATACAACTGTTACATATGTGTGGAGGGCCTAGGTCAGTCCCATGCATGCTCCCTGTTTGGTGGTTCAGTGACTGGCTACCTGAATGCATGGCTGCATGGCTTATTTCTTTTTCCCCTCCTTTTATTGAAAAGAGATTGTTTTCTCACACCATCTATCTTGATTACAGTCTCTGCCCCCTCTGCTCCTCCCAGTTCTTCCCCACCTCCCCATAGGATCCACTCCCTTTCTGTTTCTCACTAGAAAAGAACAGAATTCTGAGAGAGAATAATCAAACATGAATATATATATATATATATATATATATATATATATATATATATATATATATATATGATAAAACAAAACCCATCACACTGAGGCTGGACAAGGCAACCCAGCAGAAAGAAAGGAGCCCCGAGGTCAAGCACAATAACTAGAAACCTAATCATTCACAAACTGAAGTGTCCCATAAAAATACTAAGCTTGAAGGTTGTACTACACACAGAGAACCTGGTGCAGACCTCTGAAGGCCCTGTGCTTGCTGCTTCAGTCTCTGTGAGCTCACATGTGCCTTGCTCAGTTGATTCAGAGGGGCTTAGTCTCCTGGTGTCCTCTGTCCACTCTGACTCCTTCTGTATGCCCTGAATTTGGCCCAGTTGGTAGCGTATTTGCCTAGCATGTTTGTCTAGCATGCACAGAACACTAAGGCATAAACTAGGCATGGTACCACATGCTTATCATCCCAGCATCCGTGAAATGGGTAGAGGCAAGAGGATCAAAGTCTCTGTCTCAAGAGAGAGGGATGGGGAGTAAGAAGATGGAGAAAAGAGGAAGGGGTGGCCATTGTCCCACTATAGTTGTATTGAAAGGAAGAACATGTAAATAAATACATAAATACATACATACATACATACATACATACATAAGTATGTGCATGGGAAAGCTTAGTCATGTTCTTCTTGCTATTTTAAAATCTGACTCCTAATGAAACAGGGCTTTTTTATTTCAAATGTTTCTCTTTCCTTTCTGGGTCTTTCTTCTCTGCTACCATCCTGTGTTCACATAATAACTGTGTCCACATCCGAAATCACTCAGTAGGGCTCTCAATTGTTAGCCCCAGGCTCAGATCTATTCCTCATGAGCCTGGAGATACCGCAGCACTTTACCGGTGGCAGGCTGTGCAGTGTGAACATCGCCACTTCATACTTCTCATTGCGAAGGCTAAAGTGTTCTAAGTTCCGATGGCTCACATCACTGCTACACAGTACTTAGGTGGTAGTTCTCCCCTTTTATAGAGAGAGTTCAGAGGGATGCCATTTCCTAATGCTTTTTACAGTAATGTAATAGGAAACAAGTCAGACTAATAATATGAAGTGTTCAGTGTGTGAACAGGTAGCTGACATTACTACCGCACAAGTCTCTTAAGAAGCATTATTTTATCTTCTGTAAGCTGCTGACTGTTAGAACAGTGGTGTGAAACAACCATTTGAAGGTTTGGTCATCATTTCTGTTCTGCAGATGAAGAACACACCCAAGAAGGGACACCAGCTTAAACAGCCAAGGTGGAAACCCTGATTCCGTTTACTGCCTGGTGAGGCCTCTATGCCAAGCATTGCGTGGCTAATGCCCCAGGCTCACAGTGCACAACAAATCTCGGCCAATAATGTTCAAGTCAGTTGTGTGCATTCTAAAGCAGCGGCGCTGCTTATGTGGAAGTGAGTCACTAACCATTCATGAAGACATACTCCCACCACACCACGGACTTCTTCCACCACTAAAATGCCACGCGTGACTTCAGATCCCTCCTCCCCAGCTCGAGTGTCCTGATGTCAGTTGTCTTCCTATGGTTGTATTGAGAGAGTTTCTTCTTTGTAGAACACCAATGGGGTCTCAGGAGAATCTCTGAGAATGATAGTCAACTTCACTTTAATTTCTAGGAGTTTTTCTTTGTCCCCGCTGATGCCAGGCCTCTTTTGAATTATCGGTTTGACCAGGTTCATGGGACTCAGGCCATACTCTCAGGAGTATATTTTCTGAGACTCAGCCATATGTGTTCATACATAGTCCTATGAATATTAATCACACATTATGAATGAGAGCACTTTAAGACCCAGAATATTATCTTTCTATTCCAACCCACCTGGTGTTGCTTAATGTGACGTTTTTGCTTCTTTGAAACTTCAATTTCGGTCGCTTAAAAGTCACATTGTCTGTTACAGTGACCATTTCCTCTCCTCTTAGTTGATAAAACAGAACAAAGAGAACAAACCCAAAATCTATTCAGAAGTCAGCCATAACAAATAAAAGGAATTGTGACTCACTGCAGAGGAAAGAGAGGGCAGGGGATCCCAGGCCTGACTGAAGGCAGAAAATTAGCCAAAAAAGAAATAAGGAAGACACAATATTCAGCCTATACAAGGAAATGGACAAACGTAACAGACAAGAAGCAACATCATAGGAATTAGGCAGTGAAGAGATCGTTCTCAATGGTGTAGAATGATTAAGAAACCATGAAGACCATGCTTGCATTGTAGCTAATGGACAGGCATTGAAAATGCTGATAGAGGACAATGGGGGTCTAAGAGAGAGCATAGCTGTGCACACATGTCCCACAGAACTGGGAGAGGGAGAGGCATCATCATGGAATGGGGATGGGGAGAGACAGCAGCAAGCTGTAGAGGCAGAAGTAGGAAAGGAAGTGAATGGTCTATGGCAGGCACCCAAGACCATTGTTTCACATTAAAAACTTGTCCCTTCCCCTGGACTGAGAGCTTCCGTGCCTATTTGTAAGATCTTGAATTTCTTGGGAGATATAAATAAGGTATTTTTTTTTCCTTCTGGACTCTGTAGCTACATCTCCAACACAGTTCCTCATCACTCTTATGGGTGGGTACCTATCATTCTGGTTTCTGTGTTCTGAAATGTAGCCTTGCCCACCTATGGTCAGGTCTGTGTGTGAGAAACTGAGACGGGTAACACTATTTGGTCAGAGCTTACTAACAAGAGAACATGTCACTCACCCATGTTTGCTCTCTCCTGGTTCTGTTGCCTTTCTGTTTTAATTCCATCATGTACTTCCCATGGGACAGACTGCTTTCCCTTCTGAGACTCACTAAAAGAATTCTCCCTGAGTTAGTATGGCTTGAACTTGGACTTCCATATTCTAGTTTTCCCCCAAGCCCCACCATCTATGTCTGATATTAAGCATCACCAGGTACAAGTTTAAAATCACTATTTTCTTCCCAGTAACTTCTGTCAGCTGATACCACTTCCTCCTTCTCAGTTACTCCCATTTGGCCACTGCGAATTTTTTCAGAACACAAATACTCTGTGTGCGTGCAAAGCATCTCATTCTCTGGGTTTGTCTTTGAAACATATATTCATTATTCAGTCACCTTTTGAGGAAGAGTTGGAGCAGGAAAGAAATCAACTGAAAGGTTCCCAGCACCTGGCAACCCTCCTTTACATCCTTCCTTTAGAACCTGAGTTTTTATAGCCAAGAGAATTTCTCTTTTCAGAAGAAGAAAAAAAAGAAAGAAAGAAAAAGAAAGGAAAAAGAAGTTTCTTGATTTTTTTTTCTTTAGTAGATCTCTCTAACTAAAAAAACTATTCGTTATCTTAGGAGCCAGAAGTTCTCGTATTTAGGAAGATGTATCATTAGTACATTTGAATTCAAGAAGCTGTAGTTCCCGGTATGATATCTCTTTTATAAGGAATGGGAGGGTGGTAAGCAGAGCTGGGGACAGAGAGAGAGGAAGGGGAGATGCTGACAGAGTTGTAGGGAGTGGAAGGAGATGCAGGAGTTACAGCACCGTTTCATTACATCAATAGCAACATGTTTTCATAGTTAAAGAACAGATTCCTAACACTGTCAACACACACACACACACACACACACAAATAGTTGCTGATATGATAGATGTGTTACTTAGCATTGTGTATCCTCTCTACAATGGGTACAGACATCAAAATTCCACATTGGTTTGGCTAAGTATATACAATTATGTATCCATTAAGAATGTAAAACTATGATCATTCAAGTTATTGCATTATTTCTGGCGACTGTTTCTATGCAAATGGAACACATCCTAGGCCACAGATCATTTTTCACCTAGATATTTTTTGCTGAAGGTAGTCACACTGGATGCTCTCAGCCATGTCTCTCAGCCATTTAGTCCTCTTCTTCAAGCCCACACCTGCCCCCTCACCCCCTTCTCCTTGCCTCACAGCATGGGAACAACAGCTACAGCTTAGTGCATTTTGCTCATGGAACGGTGCCAGGAAGCCGTTTGAAGGTGTTTTAAAAATGAAGACATCTGGCAGCTGGCAGGCTTGCAGTTCCTCTGCCAAAGGCAAGTTGCAAGCTGCCGGGATTCTCAGCTGAAGGTCACGCCCCAGGTACAAGTGCAGCCCTGTGGGGCTTGGGGTATGGGGAAGCCACACACTGGGGAGTGGGGATCATTGGCTCTATGGGGTAGGGGGGCCAGATCAGCCTAGAAGAGGGCTGCCCACCAGGTCACCATACCCCTGAAAGGAAATGAAAGAAAAATGACTCAAACTCAGAAAACTGACAGGGCTGCAACATGCCAGGCAAAGTCCTGGCTGGTAGACAAGAGAGAGGCACGAGAGGGAAAACAGAAGCAATATGTTGGACAAACAAGCTCTTGTCAGCCGAGAGACCCAGTGTTCCCAACAGCAGTGGCCTGTGGCTTCTGGGTTCATGGCTCTCCTTCTAAGTCAGTTAGAATTAGGGAAGCAATGAACCTCCTTGAGACGAGGGTCACTATATTATCAAAAGATGACACTGCTATCGTAGACTTTATTCCCTGGTTTAAAACCTTGGCTTGCAGCTGAGCGTTACCAAACGCCTGCTGCCGCTGGTTATTTTCCAACCCACTGGTGTCTATGATTTTCCATTTGCATGAAATGGACAGTTTATCATTTCATTTTGTCTTGTTTATTTGAAGTTTGGATTTAACATGTGAACGAGAGATTTTTCCTGAGGTGATTAATATCAATAGCCATGGAAAGAAATTGCTTCCCACATTGACAGTCTCTCTCCAGAAGATGTGAGCAGTTTTAAAGTGAAGAAGGCCATATTGTGCTCACAAGCCATGAGATTCACATTGATACAGAGAGACTACACAGTCGCTATAGTAGACCTTGATGCCTTGGCAAGGTTCCGTATGCAGTCTTGGGGCTGGTGCCAGCTCATGAGGAAGAAGGAAGTGGTGTATCATGGGGAATGGTTGATCCTTGATCATCTCAGCTGGCCTCAGAGTCACTGGGCCCAGTGAAGATTAGATCACACCTGCCTGCTGGTGTGCTATCAACCTTCAGGGTTTGCCTTTGGAAAAATATTTATAGGAGGATTTGCATTCTGACAAAAAGAAAAAGGGTGGTTGTTGTTGTTGTTGTTTTGAGACATGATCTCATTAAACAGCCCTAGATGTCCTGGAACTCACTACATAGACAATGTAGAATAGACTGGCATTGAACTCACAGAGATGTGCCTGCCTCTGCTTCCCAAGTGCTGGGATTAAAGGCATGTGCCACGACACCTGGTTTCTAACTCTGTTTTAAAAGAACCCCAAGCACAGGCTTCACCGCCACAGTAGCCCTGACTGGTTCCAAATAGCACAGAAAGTGATGCTTGGGGCACACACACCCAGGCTCACCCTGAGGCTGAGAGAAAACTACCCCCTCTCTGCTTTCTCTCTGTCAACCAGGGAGATCAAAGCAGAAATATTTCTTGTGTCTTTGGCTCTGTCAAAGATGCAGAAGTGAAAACAGACAGCAGACAGGCTTTTCTTAAACAAGCCCTGTCCTCTGGGTCCCCTCTTCAAGCACATGACTCTAAAGACTCAGGCTTCCAGGGGTCATAGCTGGTGGTCTGAATCAGAACCAAGATATACAGAAGCAGAGTCTCTGTAAAGATGTCCAGTGCGTTGGCTTCCTCTGACTTTCAGGGTCAGAGCAGCATTTAATGTTAGGCTGCTTAACAGTGTCCTTTTGAGTTCATGAACTGACAATTAGTCAGTACTGGCTTTATGAGGTTTTTCAACTGAATCTTAATGATGAAAACTGAATACATGATCCATTTGGTTCTTAAGAAAACGCTGTCAACACATTGCACGTGCTGGCACAGAGAATGCCTGGCAATGACTTTGGTGGCCAGATGTTAAGTCAATGAGGCAGTAACTGCTTTTCTCCCAGGAACATGTATTTAGTAAAATTTCTCCCTGAGAAGACTTTCATAGTTCTCAAAATTATAAACTATTTGAAGTACCTGCAAACTGGTTTTTGTACCATTTAAAGAGAAGACCGGCTTAGAAATGGGATGTAGGAAGAATGGGGAAGAATAAGATGTGTGTAGGTCCTTTGGAGATATGAGCAGGACCTGAGAGTGTATTTCTATATGGAGTGTTGTACCCTAGGAAGAGGTCGAACAAAGGATTATGAGAGCAGTGTTATTGGTTCTTTCTTTACTCACAGGATGCTCGTCACTGGGCTAAAAGTAAGAAAATACCAATTATAGGCAACAAATACCATCTCTAGCAAGAAGTGCCAAAAGGGAGTTGTGTGTGTGTGTGTGTGTACATGTGTTGGGTAGGGGGTTGTGGTATATGTGTCTGTGCATGTTTGTGGGTATATGGGTGTAGTGTATATGGTATACATGTATGTGGGTACATAGGGTACATGGGTGTATGTATATGGTATACATGTATGTGGGTATGGTACATGTATGTATGTATGTACATGTGTAAGGGACGTATGTGTGGGGATGTATTTGTCTTGTATATGTGTATGTACCTGTGTGTGTATGGGCCATAGAGTTTCAGGGATTTTATTTATTCTTTTGAGTATTCAATTAGAAAATAAAGCCGGTGTACTTCAAAAGGGAAAGACATATAAATTGGGTAAATGGGAGGGGAATCTGCACCTAATCATTTAAAAGATCACTAAACTGGGTGTGGTGACACATACATGTAATCTCAGCTGGATAGTGGCACACACCTATAATCTCAGCTAAACTGGGTGTGGCAGAGCACACCTGTAGTCTCAGCATTTGAGAAGATGTCATGGATCCAGAGCCAGCCTGGGCTAAAAAACAAGCTCTTGTCTCATGGATGGGTGGATAGATAGATAGATAGGAAATTAAAAATCTAGAAAACAGGGCAAATCACATTTTAACCTTGAGACTACTCTATAGAATCCTTACAAAATCTTTCCAAAAAACCCACTGTGAATAAAGTGGCCCAACTCAATTCTGACAGCAATTATAATCACATTTATCAGAAACATATTCTGTGGTTTTATTTAAACAATGTCTTATGCATTGTGAATCTGAATATATTTCTTTCATGTTGATCTTAATCATCAGATATAACTATTCTGGATAGTTGACAATGATAGCATATATGTTGTTTTGTGGTTGTTTTATGGCTTTTGTCTTGATAGACTCTCTGTGGACTAAGGAACAAGGAAATAATTATTGTGTCAGTTCTATGGTTCAGGAATAAGTGGCTCACTTACGAATACTCAGCAGGACTAAGGTTGTAGCTTGTAGCAGAAAGCTTATCATGAATGTGCAAGCCCTAGGACTCAAGCCAAGAACAGCAAAGCAAGAAAGCAAAGTGAACTACAAACAAGTAAGAATCACAGACAATTTGCTCAGCGCAAAACAAATGCTCTGCTCTGCTTGCCATTCCACAAGACTGATGTTAAAACAGGTGAGTGAACTGAGGTAGCGTTGCATAAAGTTTATGCCATGGTAGGTGTTAGGTATGGAAGGTTCACTTGTCATGATTGCAGCCTGATAAGATGACTGACATTAAATAAACTAACTCCCTTGCATCTATTCCAGAACACCAGTGTGTCAGAACCTTCGGTCAGACTGTCCTACCCTCAGATAGCCATACAGCTACCTCCTCGTGGTCCTTATTCTTCACTTGGAGGCCATCTTTTCAATAGAAAGATATGTAAATATAAAAAAAGAAAAGGACTGTTCTGGTTTGAGGACAGGATGAAAGCATTTTTAAAATACATTCAGAAAAGGAATCATCAAGGAAGTCATCAAGAAAACAGCAAACAAGGTGCCAGGAGCAAGATGATGAGTATCGGAAGTGGGAGGGAAAAAGAAACCAATAAAACTCATGAATCAGTATACACAGGGCCATGGATGTTCGCAAATTACATTGTAGTGTGTGTGTGTGCATGTGTGCATGTGTGTGTGTGAGAGAGAGAGAGGAGAGAGAAAGACAGACTGATAGAGACACAGAGAAAGAGAAAGTGAAAGGGGGAGGGAGAGAGAAACAGAGAGAGAGAGAGAGAGACAGACAGACAGACAGACATGCTTGTGTGGAGGTCAGGTGACAACTTGCCAGGCCTGGCAATGTAATGTCAAATAGTAATGTCAAATAAAAACATAGAGCCAGTTCTCGAGTTAATGTAAGAGTGAGGATTGCCTATAAAAAGGACAGGAATAAAATATTGTCTAGAACATTCTAAAACATCGGGGTTTATTAAGAAATCAATGAGCCCAGTACTAAAGGGCAGACAAACAAGCAAGTAGAGAAAACTGAGTAAGTAGAGCAGACTTGACCATTCACTCGCAGACTCACGGTAGCTGTGGTCGACTGAACAACCCACACAAGGTCAAGTCCACACAGTCAGCCAGCATTCCAGAAGGCAACACTGCCTGGAATCAGTACTTGCAAAATTAAAATAGAAAGCTTATGAAGCAGAGAGTAGGGCACGTTGAGGATGTCTGAAGGAAGGTGATGCTAGAAATGATCCAGATATATTGTATCCATGTCTGAAACTGTCAAAGAATAAATAAAAGATACAGAATAAATAAGTGGAACAGAGTGAACAATCCAGAGGGTTGAGGCAAAACCTGAAGATTACATGACCAATATTTAAAAACGTAACATTAAGCCTTGTGTTTGATGACTACTAAAAATGCATGCACATAGCTGAAGTGTTATTTCATTCATAGATGGGGAGGGGATGTTTGTAGGACGCATCAGACAAATATTATGTATACACATAACTAACAAGTACAAACTACCCCACAAAAATAAGCAAAAACAAACAAATAAATAAGAACCAAGTAATGGTTACTTAAGAAATGAAAATATATTTAAAGAAGTAGATTTGGGTGGATAGAAAAGTTAACAAGATCCGGAAGGAATTGAGGGAGCAGAAACCATGATCTAGTGTATGAAAAAAAAATCAAATTTAGGTTAAAGAAAAAGAAAATGTAAAAATAAAGATATATAAAACCAAACAAAAAAAGAAGAAACAAACCTTGAAGGATAAAACTGTTTCCAGTCATGGGATTTTTAAACAATGAGTTAACACATTTTTTTGTTGGCAATTTCATTCACATACATAATGAATTCTGATTAATGTAACACACCACCTCCTATCATATCTCTTCCTCCCACCCTAACCCTTCCTCCCACCCCGACCCTTCCTCCCACCCCGACCCTTCCTCCCACCCCGACCCTTCCTCCCACCCCGACCCTTCCTCCCACCCCGACCCTTCCTCCCACCCTGACCCTTCCTCCCACCCTAACCCTTCCTCCCACCCTAACCCTTCCTTCTTTCTTCTACATGCCCTTTACCTCCGTTCATTCTCTGTGTTTTCTTCTGTGACCACTGACTTTAAGCAAGGCTGTTCTTGTGACCATCGGTTTGGAACTGTCCATTGGAGTGTGGCGGGCTTCTCAGTAGGTACACAAATGACGACAACAGTCATGAGATCTTTTTATGGTTTATCTCCTGCTCAGGTCCAAAGTGGATGGAGATGTGAGGCAAGGAATTCTCAGGCCCTTCTAGCCTGTGCTTCCATCAGTGCTTGTCTACAGTGGGCCCTGCAGGCTGTCCCCTGGCTCCCACCCCAGACCTTTGGTTTTCTCAGGGTGCCCTTGCCTGAGTGGCCCACAGGCCTTCAGTAGGCCAGTGCATGCTCTGGAGCTCAGCCCTGCCTCCGACACATAGTGATTGGTCAGAACCAGGATGGACAAGAAGTGTCCAGGGAAACTTTGCTGAAAGCTTTTTGAAAGTCCTTCATTCTCAAGGAAACTATAATAATCCCACCAAAGTTACTTTCTTTCATGACAGGGACAAACTCTGTCTGGGAACCATAAGAATGTGGTTCTCAGCCTCTTGCACTTCTGAAACTCCTGCCTGGCTTCATAGCATCAGAATAACGTGGTACTCCGGGCTCTGGGAGCCCACTGGCCACTGAGCAGACAAATCCATCTATGTAGAAAGTATCTACAAGTGAGTGAAATGAGAGTGATGGCATAGAGTGGAGGGAGATGGACTCAGGAGATGCCCCCCAGAAGGGCTCATGGGAGCATATCCTTGGAGATGGGGACGGAGAAAGCCATGTTGACACATAAAAGAAAAATACAGCAGAGAGAGAGAAGATGGTGCAAAGGTCCAGAGCCAGGGTGTGCCTAGAAAGTTCTAGTGTGAGGAGCTGGGTAGAATAAAAAACAGCCGAGTACGGAGTTGGGTGTGAGCTTGGTTGTGTAAGACCTTTCATCATGGTCAAGAGTGATGTTTTGTTCTGAGGGAAATAAAGTCACTGGAAAGGTCAGGGAGGTGACATGGTCTTGGTTTCATTAGATGACTCTAGTCTCCTGCTGTCTGGACTGTCCACAGTCAAAGGTAGCCTTCAGAGCAGACTCCCTTAAGTTAGGAAGATAATCTCGGAGAAACAGGCAGGCTGATTGAAGTCAATCAAATAGGGCAATATGAAGGAGCTGGGCTCCATCCCAGCACTGCATAAACTGGGCATGGTAGAGCTTACCTGTAATCTCAGCACTAGGGAAGTAGAGTTCAAGGTCATCCATGGCCACATAGAGAGTTAGAGGCCAGCCTGGGCTACATGAGACTCTGTCTCAATGAAGTACTTAAAAATTTGAAAAGAATGGCTCAAGTAAGTATCTAGTAGTGACAGCTGTGGTTATTATCCCCTTCATTGTGACAATAAATACCAGTGTTGCTGGTGATGAACAGAGAAGATGAAGGAGCTAAGGTGAGGCATGCTTGGACACAGCACTTGGGAGACTGAGTCTGGGGGATGATAGGATTGAAACGCCCTGGACTACATAATCACAACTTGTCAAAATCAAAACCTAACAAAAACAAAAACAAGATAGTGTCTAATCTTCAGTCACCTCATGTGTTCCCCTGAGAATGGTTTCTCTCTCACACGGCAGAATTTGGAATTGAAGAAAGAGGCCTGTTTTGTTCTGGTCTGTCTCTGTTCTCTTAACCAGTACCTAAAACCCAGCACTCACCCCCTAAGTGCCTGTTACAAGCATTGCTCTTACTGGTGAAAATATGAAGCTCAGATGTTGGCAAGTCACCCAGCTGAAGGTGTCATCACTGCATTTGAACCTGACTCTCATGGGCCTCGGGGCTGGAACATTCCAGGGACAGATAACCTGAACTGAGACACACACTCAGCTCTGAGCATGGTGTTAGGGAGCCACGGTGGTACTTGAGTGCTGGAGTGAGGAAGGAGAGGGTGTGTTCCCTGCTTTTCTTTCTCCTAAATCATTGCTAAGGCTCTTCAGTCTGTTGAGAAAGTTACATTTGGGTAGTTAACGTGGTGGTTCTATAATGAAAACCTTGAAGTCCTGAAAGATCCTAACCAATCCAAAAACCTAGCCATGTCCTGGACAATATAAACAACAATGAAACGTTTGAAAAGTGCCTTGGTGTCGACCTCCCTCCCGCTGCACGCTCTCTCGCTGTGATTTTCAAGGACTCTCCCCATTGAAAACATGCCAATATGATTCCTTGAGGCAAAAAGTTAAGTACAGCTGTAGCATTACTTTTAGAAATTTTCACGGTAATAGAACTTTTTATACAATTAGAAAATGACCTTGACTCTCTTAGCCTGCGTTTCATACAAACTTGCTATAGCAGGAGATTGGAAGGTTAAGATCTTGTCTCTGCTGTGCTTGCCCTCCACTGTTTTGGCTGTCACTACATCGTGGTGGTGCTCTGTCTTTGCATAAAACTTCTGTGACATCCATACACTCACTTTTTGTATCGTGTGAAAAAATATGTAAGTAAATGGGAATTTTTGTCCAAAATAAGAGAACCAACCTAGACATGGTGGTCACCATTGTTGTCTCAGTACTGTAGAGCCCGAGGAATCAAGATCATACTGTTGGCACCAGCCTCATTTCAAAGCAAGGTCCTGTTTCAAAAGAAACCAACAGCAGATAAGTAAGTAAAGGAATAAGAAGAAAACCAAAATTATATATAGTAACTTTTAGCATAGAGAATATATACATAGTATGTATAGTAACATTCATACACAAAGTTATATGTCCTACAAACTTTTCAGTAACTGGAATCATAGAGATTTTTACATGGCCAGAGATTATAAAATGAAGTGACCCACCAAAGTTCTGATCGGCTGCTGAGTGATTACCAGACGATTCCTAGAAAGTATGTTCAGAAAGTTTTTCAATTGGTATTTGTTAGTATCAGCATGTACACGGGGACACATAAATGCTGCAACTTGTGTAGGTCAGAGGATAACTTGTGGGGAGTGAGCTGATTTATCTGGCTTAGTGGCAAGAACTTGTTCTTTCCAACTCATGTCACTGACCCAGAAGTATGTTTGAATCAGGACAATGCAGACTTATAACATGACCATGCAGGGGAAGAGTACATCACTCTGAGGCAAACACTGCACCACTTAAATATATCATCAGCACTGAAATTACTCCTCTTCCTCTTTGTCATCTCCTTCATCATTCTCTTCTTCTTCTTCTTCTTCTTCTTCTTCTTCTTCTTCTTCTTCTTCTTCTTCTTCTTCTTCTTCTTCTTCTCCTCCTCCTCCTCCTCCTCTTCCTCCTCTTCCTCTTCCTCCTCCTCCTCTTCATCCTCCTCCTCTTCCTCCTCTTCCTCCTCTTCCTCCTCTTCCTCCTCTTCCTCCTCCTTTTCCTCCTCCTCCTCTTCTTCTTCCTCCTAGAAATATCCTTATCTTCTGATCTAGAAATCACACCCCTAGAAGCTTACTCTAGATAAATAATCAAAAGGAAGGTAAATGCTGCATAAGATGTTCATTACAAAACTGTGCGTGTAACTGTAAAAATAGAAGAAATCTGGCTATCCAGCAATGGAGGAATATTTAAATGGTAATATATCCACTTCATATAAGAATATGCAATCATTAAATAGCATAACACACCATCAAAATGTGTCCCTCTGAACAGTTCAGTCCTAACAACTTAGCTACTGTTATGTTCATGGCATATGCATGATGCCACCAGAGCTTACAGGTACACATGACATGTTGCATAGACCTTTGGGTTTCTGAGTTAATTACCAGTCCCCACCTAAGTGACCTCTAGCCATGTTTGCTCACCATTTCTACCAGCTACATAAGGCAGAGGCATTTCTTCATGGATGTGGCATTCTGCCACCCTATCAGGTCATTGTGAAAAGCCTTCTCAGGAAGTTGGAGCTATCCCTATGTCTCAATGCAGCTCTCTGCTATAGAACCTTGTTTTTCAGCTTTGCAGTTCTGAGATGCATCCCATGTATGAATGGAAGTCTTTGTGTCACAAAAGTAACTCATCAACCTCTATGCCATGAAGAAGAAAATGTTCATCTTCCAGGGTGCACACATGTAAGCCACCTCTTTAAAATCAGCCCCCTTCAACAGCACCGAGTGTGTTTCTGGGCGGGACTCATCAATGTCCATTAATTGCAAGAAGAAGAGCCCGAGATTCCAATGGCAAAATCTGTAAAAGTAGATGTACAAAGAAAAAAAGGGAGCATCTGTTCAATCCACGCGACGTTAGGATTTAATTTTACCTCTGCTCTGCTTTTGTGGGGTTGCAGCGCTGGAGCAGAGCGCAGAAGCATGGCCGTGCCGTGTCAGCAGGTGCATGCCACCAAATTACTGCTTTTCATTTGCATATTCATCTGCTAAGAAGCATGTCATTATCATATCAAAGGGATACTAAGCAACATCTAGCTTGGAGAGATGTGGCATAGCTTCAATAGGAGCAATTAATGCAAGATGAGGACTCTCTGTCATGTCTCCCAGGGCTCGCTGTAATCGGGCTGATTATTGGAGACCAAAAAGACCAGGGCCCAGTTGGCACCAAACAGGGGAAGAACTGGAAAGAGGCTGTTTGTCCTCTTCACTGTACACTTGACAGCAACAGGAAGCTCTGGTCACTCCAAAGAATGCTGTTCATGTTATTCACGCTGCAGAGAACGCCCATCTGGTTCTGTTGTTACGAAATGACCAGACGCTGCCTCTAAGTAGTTATGTATTAGAAAATATTAATCTAGGCTTCTAAGAGCACATAAAAGAATAGGAAAGCAGTGTGAGAACTGCATTTACAAATATGTTGGCACTTAGTAAATTCTATTTGTATAAGCTCCATCCTCCTTCAAACACTGGAACACCTATAGAAGTTGGGCCATGTCAAATTCTGGGCATGCAGATATGACCCCTTACCAGTCCCTGCTAACAGATACATAGATGCATAGAGATCTGAAAAACAGGCTGAATGGATGGAACACCGACTTCATGGCTGTTTGTAAGCTGAAGGAAACTCACCACATTTAAAACTGTCCCCTGGTTTCTCAAGGTTACTCAGTAGTGTCCTCAGGAGCCAAAATTTCCAGCTCAGTTCAGCTCATCTCCCCTTTCCTCTTTGCATGGTGATACAACAAGGCGCCACCTAGAACAAGTTCTTAGATACTTGAATGAGAGAAATCTAAACAAATCTTCCATTGTCCTGTTGGTTATAAGTTGGACTTTTCAAAAGTAGGAGCCATGGCTTGTTTCTTTGAGTGTTTAGAATGAGGTGCTGTGTGCGCATGTGCATCAGCTCATTTAAATCAACCAATATAGGTGAACATTTATGGGCCAAACGCTTCTATAGCGCTGAGGATGTAACTGTGAACAAACAAGTCATAGGCAGTCCCAGAGTTCTTGTTTGCAAATGGGCCAGTGTGTGAATAGTCTCCCCAAGCACACGCCTGATGGGAAGTGCAGAGATGAAGGTTATGTGAGCATTTCAGCTACACCTGATTGTACTGATGTAAGCAAGGAGAACACAAAGCTAACCTTGGAAACTACGGACCAGCAAGTACACAAAAGCTCACAATCCCCCATAAGTCCAGGATCTGATGTCCTCTTCTGACTCGGTGGCCACCAGGAATACATACATGCAGGCAAACACATAAAATAAAAATGCATGATACTTAAAAACAAACAAATGGAAAAAAAGCCAAAATAGAAACGACGACAACAACAAAAAGACTTGTAAATTATCAGTAGACTTGAAACCAAAATTTCAAATAAGAGAGTATTTTAAATAAATGTGCAACCTTCCCAGCAGCTTGAAACACCTTCCCAAACCAATCAAGGCAGGCTAGCCCAGTTGTAAGTACCATCACCTATCAATCACCTCATAGCCTCAGTGAGACACTTTTGAAGGCAAGCAGTACAGAACACGGCAGACATGGAAACAAGACACAAGAGTTTATATCCTTCGTGACCCAGTTGGGAAGTGGCTGGCTCCAATAGAACCTCAGGATTTTCTCTTGCCAACAGTCACAGTCACCGCTACTCAACACCCAGTGGCCCATTCCGGTTGCCCTGTGCCACTGAATGTGACTATCAGAAGTTGGGTGGTTGTAATTTGTCATTCTGAGCCTGAAGCCTATTTCCCTATGGCTTCTCCATCACACTCTATGCTGAGCTGAGGGTCAGATAAAATTTATCAGGGCGAAGAGTCAGGAATTTACATAAATGCCACAAATGCTATTATTTTGCCTACATTTTACCACTCAGACTGATTTTTTTTTTTCTAACACACACACACAAATGGTTATCTTTGCTCTTAAACTCTCCTTGTGAGGTTTTGTTGTTGTGTGAGATACTGTGGAAAGATAAAAAGGTTGACTTCTACTTCTCCCCAAGCATGTACATCAACACTACCAGAGTCCAGTGGTGTCATGGTATTTGGAAGGCTAAGAAACCAGTATCCATGTAAAACTAACATGCTATAGCATAATTCAAATAGTTAGAGATAAATTTTTATGTCCACAAAGAAAAGAAAAGCTATGAGTGTTAATCACTATAAATAACTAGATGAGGGAAAAGAAGCATTCAGCACATACCAGATTTACTGGGCAGAGGGGAGACAAATCACCAGTCACCCTTATCTCACTGATGAAATGGCTTTACATATGCTGGTTTGCATGTGTGGCCCCTCTATAGTATCAGTGCACGACTGTGCTTGATTAAATTGTTGGGGAAATTCACTGTGATTTTCTATGCAACAATTCAAATATGGAGGGGCCAAGAGAGGAGCATGCAAGCAGAAACAATCATTATTGAGTCAGAGCAAAATGTTCCATAATTTTTGCTTGAAAATAAACAACCGTGCATCACGGATGAGTATTTGTTTTCAGAGGACTCTTTCTGTTAGAAAAGCATGTCGATTCCTTCCTCCTTTGGAATGTGCCGTTTCCACCCAGTGCACTGATAAGAAGTCTACATAAAAGCGGGTTTGATGGCAGAGGCATCACTGCCTAAAATTAGAGCATTTGCTTCAGACACGACTTTCCGCAGTGCATCCAAACACCACAAAGACTGGTGATGAGACATCGCTTCAGATGGCACAGCTCTCTGTGTGAGCAGACAGGAGAGGCGATGTTTCAAAGTCTGTGTCATCATCCACTTGGAAGTCAAGTGTGTGCTTGGCTTTGGCAGAATCAAGGTCACGGTGTACAGAGTTCTGATTTCATTCAATGGCAAATATTTATTAAGAAAGACTTTGAGAATAAAAGCTCAGTGTGAGAAATAAACTCAGTGTGAGTGTAGTGTAAGGACAGGTTCCTGGGCTGGGGAGATGGCTCAGTGGGTAAAGGGCTTGCTTTGTAGGCTTAAAGGACTGAGTTCAGATCCCCAGTGTGCTGGTGGCCATCTGTAACCCAGCACTGGGGACATGGGGACAAAGATGCCCAGAGCTCACAGCCCACCTAACAGATGGGCTTGGTGAGAGATCCTGCCTCAAAAATAAGGCGGAGAGTGACTGAGGGGTAGCCTGATATCTACTTCTCACAGCCCTAGGAACATACACACATACATTAACACATGCATAAACCACACATGCACACACACACACACACACAAACACGTGCATACACCACATACATAAATGCATGCCAGACACAAGGCTGTGTGGCCTTGATAGAGTAGGGTAATTTCTTGTTAGAGGAACTGTAACACAGGGGGCAGGCTTTGAGGTTTCTGAAGGTCAAGCTAGGCCCAGTGTCATTCTCTCTTTCTTCTTCCTGGCAATCTAGATATAAAACTTTCAGCTACCTCTCAAACACCATGCCTGCCTGCATGCCGCCATGTTTCTCATCATGATAACAATGAACTAAATCCCCAAACTCTTACCCTATTCTAACAATGCCACTCTCTATGAGACTGTGGGAGCCATTTTCATTTAAACCACCACAACAGTGCATACAGCACATACATATACAATGTATATCACACACACACACACACACACACACACACACACACACACACACACACTGGTTTCTGACCTAAAGATTTTATAGAGTATTGTCTGAAACACAGAAATATGGAGATTCCATTCAGACTGGCATGCCCAACCTTCAGACTACTGGCCATACATGGCACCACACAAAACTGTAAACTTAAAACATTCTGAGATGATTTTGTGGTTGTTGCAACTTTTAAAATGTATTATATGGGGTTGCATAAAGCCATTTTCATGCAAGCTTATTATATACTTTGAGCATATTCCCCTGCATTTGACTTTTTTTGTAATTTGACCGAGCCTATCTTGAACGTGAACTTTGTATTTGACAGCGTCCTGTCATCTGTCACAGTGGCAACACGTTGAGGATGCTTGCATCCTGTATGAAAGCAGAAGAGGAAGAGCCAGGGCCTTAGGAAAGCTCCAGGGGTTGCACAGATTTGCCCTGTCCAGCTTTCCTAAGGGCAGTGAGGGAAGAGAAGGATTTGAAGGCTTGTGAATGATGAAAGTGAGGGACCTGGTAAGCCAGAGCATGTATTTCTAAAGTGCACAAACATGAGGACCTGAGGCTGGGTCCCTGTCTCTCCTGTAACCTTAGCATGGCCATGCCTACCTGTAACTCCAGTACTGAGAAGTCTGAGGCAGAAAGAACCGGCTGATCACTGGCCAGATAGTCTACCCAGTTAGTGAACTTCAGCCTCAGCAAGAGACCCTGTCTCAAACAGAAGTCAGCTGGGGCCTGGCACAAGATGGCTCAATAAGGGAAGGTGCTTTTCCCTAAGCCCGGCAACCTGAGTGTCATCATTGGAACCCATGGGTAAAAAGAGAAAAACAGCACCCACAAGTTGTCCTCCAGTCCCCGCATGTACACTGTGGCACTTGCCCAGAGAATAGCTGCTAATGCTGACCTCTGTCTCCATGTGTGCACGCACAGGCTAGTGCACCACATACAAACAAAGAAATACATGCATACACACACAGATACACTCACACACACACACACACACACAGATACACTCACACACACACACACACACACACACAGAGAGAGAGAGAGAGAGAGAGAGAGAGAGAGAGAGAGAGAGAGAGGGAGAGAAACACACATACACAGATACTCTTACACACAGACACATACACACACAGAAACACTCACACAGACACAGAGATACACACACAGACACACTCACACACACACACGCAGACACACACACAAATAAGATACCCATGCGTCACTTCCTCCAAATCCCAGGGGACATCATGGAAGAAGAGGCTGAAGGACTGGAAGAGCTGGGGGATGGTGAGGAGTTTGTGGTTGCTCTTTCAGGCACGGCGTGCCTATTAGACTCTTGAACTCTCAGCCATCGTGATTACCCTCACAAAATGGGGCCTGTCAACCTTCTGTCATGAGTGGAGACGGTTCATAAGGTCTCACCCCTTTACAAAGACTTATATGCAGGTAGGAGTTGCTGGGAGACAGACATTTTTTCTGTGGTGTAGGCACTGGTAAGTTGCCCATGTTCATGCCAATATCATCCATGTTTCTGGAGGTAAGAAGGCTCATTGGTTGCTCAGTGATTCTTTCATGACCATCCTACTCAAGGCCATCAACACAATGCTCTACCTTCCTATGCCTGTACATTTAATAGAAATTTTAAGCCTAAAGGTCTCTTGTTTAGTCATTTGCTGGCAGCTGGCCTCCGCCACTACAAGACAAAAAAGGATGTGCTTCACTTCTGTCTGTTGGCAAAGCTTAGCATAGACCTTGGCATCTAGTAGGCATCCAGCAAGTAGTCTTACATAATACCAACTGTGGCTTTCACTGATGTAATACAGTTGTGTGCCAGGCTCTGTTCCAGCACTCACACTTAATAACTTGTTTAATATTTGCCACAGCCCTATAACGTGGATAGTGTGATTAGTGTCCCCTTTTTTTGCAGGTAAGAAAATAGAGGCTCAAAGAGGCAAAATAGCCAATCAGAATATCAACAGCAATTAGATGGCAGAAAATGTTGCAAACTCGGAGTCTGCTCTTGACCCTACAACATGTTGCTTCTGCAAGTGGAATCCCTGATGAAATTATAAGGATGGAGAATTATTCAGTGGGGAAAAGGCTACAGTGGAATGTTAAATAGAAAACCAAAAGTTTGCTCTGATGGAAGCATTGTAAGCACAGGGAAGAAAATTCAGTCGCCCCATTTGATGGGAGAATGTTGCCTGGCACACAGAAGGCTACGGCTCCAACCAGAGGGGTCCCTGCCTCCATCATAAACAACACTTATGTTTTTATACCTTTTTGAGTCACATCATTGAGGAGATTTTTCTTTTTACATTTTCATGTTTCTAAAATTCTAAAATCATTTTACATACGCAGACATTAATTTTTAACATCTTTTCCTGGAAGTGGACATGACAAAAAACCAAACCAAAACAAAACAAAGCTTTCAGAATCTCAAATCTTAGCCAGACGTGGTGGTGTGCACCTTTGATCCTAGCACTTAGGAAGCAGAGGCAGGAGAATTTCTGTGAGTTCCTAGCCAGCCTGTTCACCGCCAAGACAGCCAAGAGTACAACGAGACCGTGTCTCAAAAAAACAAGGGAAAGCAAGGGGGGAGGGAGGGAGGGAGGAAGGAAGGAGAGAAAGAAAGAAAGAAAGAAAGAAAGAAAGAAAGAAAGAAAGAAAGAAAGGAAAGAAAGAGAAAGAAAGAAAGAAAGAAAGAAAGAAAGAAAGAAGGAAAGAAAGGAGAAATATTAAATCCTAAAGACCTTTTAAATGCTGCCTGAGCATCACAGGTACGCTGGAAAAAATATTTCTTTGTCTCTGGAGTCTGAGAGGTCTGAAGAAGTTCTGAAGATGTCGACCGGGAGGCACGAGAGGCCCCTTCACACTCTTCTCAAGGTCATTCAGCTTAATGCTTCAGGGATTTCCCTCCATGTTGATGTCTAGCTCTTTGGTGTCTGCTTTCTTCCTCGGCTCAGCTCACTTGGGCCAATTGATTCATTTCAGCTGATCAATTGAGCTTGATTTTGATGAGATCACAGTATTTCCTAACCCCAATACCTGCCCACTCTATCCCTGAGGTTGAGATTGTGTTGATCGATGAATCAGGATGAGAACAAGCAGCATCTTATCACCGATTTTTTAAACCTAAAATATTAAGTCTTTCAACTATGAACTGACTTTTTAACCATACTATATTTTTTCATTAAATTAACTATAAAAATAATTGGGCCTGGAAAAATGGCTCTGTGGTTAAGAGTACATACGAGAGTCCAGTTTAGTTTCCTATACTCACAACTGCCTGTGTCTCTAGCTCCAAGGAGTCTAACTGTATCTTCTGAACTCTGCAGGCATTGCATACATGGGACATTACATACATACACACACACACACACAGAGAGAGAGAGAGAGAGAGAGAGAGAGAGAGAGAGAGAGAGAGAGAGAGAGAGAGAGACAGAGACAGAGACAGAGACAGAGGTCTTTTAATTTTTTTTTTCAATTTTGCAGGATAATGCTCTTTGTAGCAAGCTTATTTATTTTCCAAAGCACTTGATTTTTACCTCATTACATGTAATATAATGTTTTAAATTCATTTTATAGTTGCTTTTGCTGGTACATGAACATACAGTTGACTTCTTTATGTTGACTTTATAAATAGCGTTCCTTGAACTTTTATTTATTAATTCAGAGAGCTTATTTATAGATTATATTTTATGCATCTACAATGTCATTTGTGCATAGTAATAATAATTTTACTTATTCTTTTCTGCCTTTTTCTTGTCCTATCATGCTACCCAAGGGCCCTAATACAAATTTAAATAGTATTAATAAAGAAAATAAAATTTCATTCCAAATTTTAACAGCAAATCTTTTAATACTTCAGAGTTAATCATCATATTCAATGTTAGTCAATGTCTTTCTCAGCTGTCTTGGTCTGCTGGAGCCATCAAAACAAAACTCCAGAAATTACATTAAAAACTGGATTCATTTTCAGAGTTCTGACACAATCAGGATCTGGTGAAGATTCTTGTGCAGGCAGCCACCATCTTGCCATGTCTCCATGTAGCTTTTTGATTTTCTTCTTTTTCTGTTAACCCCTGAACTTTAAGTCCAAGTGTTGTACCAAAGCTGTAGCTGTTGGGATTGTGCTCCACGGTTCTGCATTTTGATTGGTTGTGATTTCCTGTAGTGGTCTCTGTCTGTTACAAAGAGAAATTTCCTCGGGGAAGGGAGGTGAAAACTACACCTATCTGTGGGTATAATAACAAGTGTTTAGAGATTGTTGTCAGGGATTATGCTGCTTTAGTAAAGTTGTGGTTGCAGGCTCTTCTCCAAGATTCAAGAGTTCACTAGCTCTGGGTAGTTGGCTAGGTTTCCAATACCAGGCATGATTTTCCTCTTATTGAGGAAGTCTTAAGTTCAATTAGAGAGGTGTTTTTACTGCCAAGGTGTGTGTGCCACTATACACTCAAAGGAAAATAACCTAAAATTTCAAAAATTAGTTCTGAGGATGCAACTTAGTGCAAAAACACTTGTCTAGCATAGGAGAGGCTGTGGTTTTGCTCTCCAGCAATACACACACACACACACACACACAAGCACATGCATGCACACTTATGTACACATGGACACATGCAAGCCTTCACACACAATGATAAAATGTGACATGTTTCTGTGATTAAGCTAGAAGGTAACAAAAGATACTTTGGAAAAAGTATTTGGCAAGATTTCAAATTCTACACCAAATATTTTAAGGCATATGCCACCTGTAAATATCAAAATATTTTGAAGCTAGAATTTTGAAAATCCATTTGCTAGCCTATCAAGAAGCTAGGAAAAGAATAACAGTACAAACCCAGGTCAATTTTATTGGAAATTTATATGAAGCAGAAGTTTTGCAAAAACCTGCAAGTTACTAAATTGCTACATAAAACAATAGAAAGTCCTAACAAATTAATAACCACTTAAGTTTTTCCTATTTTCATTTCAAACCAGAACAAGAAACAGGGGAAGGAAGAAAGGAATTTTACCTGGTAGGGGAATAGAGAAAGGGGCAGAACAAGGGAAGGAAAGAAGACCATGCATAGGCTACTTTTGCTAAATCTTTTCTAGATCATCTGTGTTCCATACAAACTGCAGAACTTTCCACAGCTGAGAGGAGTTCTTAAGAGAAAGAATGTTATACTGGAGAGCAGGCTTCCCCAGAGCCTTCTGGACAAGACAGTGGTATTGGATGGGACATAGCTATTTGACTAGTGTGTAAATAGCTCAGTGCTAAGCCAAGGCCATCTGTGACTACAGATACTCCCCACAAGAGGAACTGCCATACCTCTAGAAATTACCCTCTTATTGGGGGAGCAGGGAGCAGGAAACAGAACACCTCAAAGTCACTGAAGCTGACCTGTGCTGGGTGCAAAGACATTCAAGCAACCAAAAATTGAGACAAGAAACCCTGGAGCCCCAAAACAGATGTTGACAATGTCTGCTGCTGCCCCAGAGATGCCAGTGCATCTTCCTCTGCTGCAGCAGTTTTCACAGTTGCCAAGATATGGGACCAGCCTAGACAAGCATCAGCAGAAGAACTGGCCAAGGTTGCAAACACATACACAGACACACACAGAGGTGGAGGCCGGGAGGGATTTGATTCAACCACAAGGAATATTCTTATACCAGCCATAGGAAAAATGCATGGAACTGTAGGCATCTTTTTTTATGAAATAAATTAGATACAGATAGATAAGCATCGTGGTTTTTTTTTTTTCTCAAATGCTAGACTAAATTATAAGTTTGCATACGACATGACTAGAAAATGGACTATGGGGAGGAGAAAAGGTGAGGACAAAAGAAGAAGATGGGGTGAGGAAAATGGATCCCATGTGTTTTCTCTCCTTGCAGAAGCATGGTGGTGGTAGAGCAGAGAGAAGTAGGAGGGGAGAAGGTAGTGAACACAGCAAAGCAAAATGTTATATGTGTACAAAAATGTCATTACTATACATGCTATCTTGTATGGCAACTAAAAAAACAAAATGACAGAAATGTTCATTACCAGATTGTTCATATTACCAAGGAATTGAAAAATTCCATGGTAGTGAATAGGTAAATAAAATATGACCTATTTTTTAAAGTAAAATATGAAATTAAGGTGATTTCAATCTATATATGTCAATGTAAATGCACATAAAATACAGATTCAAGTGAAAATACAGAAACAATTGTCCTAGCTTCCTTTATGTTACTGTAATAAACACCAGGAAAAGCAACCATGGAGGAAAGATTGATTTGTCAAAGTCTATTATTGAGAGCAGTCAGGGCAGGAACTCAAGGCAGGAACTTGAAGCAGAAACCATAGAAGGATGCTACCTACCGGCTTACTCTCTGATTGCTCTCGCATTGATTCATGCTCTGCTAACTTTCTTATATATCCTAGGCCTACCTGCCTAGGGATGACACCACCCACAGTGGTCTTGGCCTTTTCACATCAACCATCAATCAAGACAACCATTCATGGGCATGGCCACAGGCAGCTCTGATCTAGGCAATCCGTTAGTTGAGATTTCTTCTTTCTGGATAACTCTAGGTTGTGTCTAGTTCACAATAAAAACTAACTAGGACAGAGTTATGAAGTATTGCTCAAGCTGTAATGATATGTATATTATTGGAAATAATTTTTCATACAAGGTATTTTGATAGCAGTTTCTACTCCCCCCAACTCCTCCTAGAGCCTTCCCATCTCCCAACCACCCAACTCCATGTTCTCTCTCTCTCTCTCTCTCTCTCTCTCTCTCTCTCTCTCTCTCTCAACAGGCAAACATAAAAAACAAACAAACTAGATTATTTTTTTTAAAAAAAGGTCAAGAAACCCACATACACATACACACAACCCCCCCCCCAAAAAAAAAAAACCCTACAAAACAAGAATCTGTACCATACAAACAAGACTGGTAAGACAAAAATATGCCCAAATAAAGTGATCAGACAAAAAAATCTATAAAAAGTCCACTTCGTTTGTTTTGCATTGGTCATCTAGTCACAGGCCTATCCTTCAGCGTGGTAACATGCTCAGTGAGACTTGGTGAAAACTAATTTTTCCTTTGTAAGCAATTGTCAGTTGGGAATACACTCTTGGTTAGGGATGGAACTTCATGTCCACTTCTCCATCTCAGCACTGGGACCCCGTCTGGCTTGAGTCTGTTCAGAACCACAGTCTCTGTGAGTTCATATGTGAGTATGAGTAGTCTTGTCGTGTCTGAAAACGTGTTTTCCTTAGGATCAGCCTTCCTTTCTGTTTCGTACAATCTTTCTGACTTTCTATTTCCCTAAGCCCTGGGTCTAGAGGTTTGATGAAGACATCCCATTTAGTATGAAGCATCCCCAAAATCTCCCAGTCTACACATTGTCAGTTGTGGGTCTCGGTGTTAGTTTCCATCTATTGCAGGAATTTCTCTTATGATGGCTGAGTGAGACTCGGATCTATGGCTATCACAGAATGTTGTTAGGAGTTATTTTATTGCTATGTGGCAGATTTTTCCTTTGATGAGTGACTCTTACTCCGATGAAGCAGTCTTAGTCACTGCTATGTCCTCACATGGTGAAGAAACACCATGACCTTGGCAATTTTTTTTTTTAAAGTTGGGTTTCTCTGTGTAGTCCTGGCTGTCATAGAACTTGCTCTGTAGAGCAGACTTGCCTCAAACTCAGAGATCCTTCTGCCTCTGCCTCCCAAGTGCTGGGATTAAAGGTGGGCCACTACCACCCAGCTGACCATGGCAACTCTTATAAGAGAAAGCATTTAATTTGGTGCTTGCTTATAAATTCAGAGGTTTAGTCCATTATCATCACAGCAAGGAATATGACATGCAGTCAGACATGGTGTGGAAAAGGAAGTTGAGAGATACATACTGATCCATGAACAGAGAGAGGGACAGAGAGAGAGAGAGAGAGAGAGAGAGAGAGAGAGAGAGAGAGAGAGAGAGTAACACTGGGCCTGACTTGGACTTTTGAAACCTCAAAGCCTACCCACAATGACACACTTTCTCCAACAAGGTCACACCTACTCCAAGAAGTCCACACCTTCTAATCCTTCTCAAAGAGTGTCACTTTCTGATGACTAGGAATTTCAATTATATGATTCTATATAGGCCAAACTTATTCAAATCACTACGAATACATAGTGTCCTTCCCTATCTCTTCTGATTAGTTGTGGTTTGAAGTCTATTTTGTCAGATATTAAAAAGACTACACTTGCTTGCTTCTTGGTTCCATTTGCTTGGCATAACTTTTTTTTATCTATTCACCCTGAAGTAATGTCTATCCTTGACGGTTTGGTGCAACTCTTGGATGCAGCCCAAAGATGAGTCCTATTTTCTAACACAGTCTGTTAGTCTGTGTCTTATTAACAGGAAATTAAGACTATCAATATTGAATATTAATATCAGTGAGCAGTGGTTTATTGACTCCTGCCATTTTGTTGTTATGGTTAGGGCTTCCCTCTCGTTTGACTTACTCGGAGACCATTTCTTGTGTTTTCTTGAGTGTGGTTAGCCTCTTCAAACTGAAGTTTTCTTCTACTGCCCCCTGTAGAACTGGATTTGTAGATAGTTACTCCTTAAATTTGATTTTACTGTGAAATCTTTCCTTCCTCTGTGTATTGCAATCGATAGTTTTGTGAGGTATAGTTTTGTCTGGGATGACATCTGTACTCTCTTAGGGTTTGTTCAATTTCTATCTAGGCCCTTCTATAAAAGCAGAGAAGGCTGAGAGGACCTGTGGGAAAGAGCTGAGGAAATTCTATCCATACCAAGATTAGGGGTCTCCAGAGAGTTGAAAATAGGGTGAGAAGAAGCATTCCAGCAAGTAAGTTGAGATAAGAATACATATGCATATATGTGTATATATGTATGTATATATGTATATGTATATATATGTATATGAGAGAGGGGGGGAATAAAAGCTCTAGGAGGACCCTAGGGCTGTATCAAGACTTCAAGTCTACAGTGTATAGAGTCGAGGTAGGAGGAGAGATACCTGCAAGCAGTTTGCTTCAGAGCTAAGAGTGAGATGTCGAGATTGTAATGGTGCACAGGAATAACAGTGTGATTCACCTACCTAAGTTCCAGCTCCATGTGGCCACTGACAAAGGAATGGGAATGGGCTGGAAGAGAGGCTGAGGGTATGCACAGGGTGACTTCGTGACTTTTAAAACACTCAACACTGTACAACTTGTTATGCCTAGTCATAGACTAGACCCAGAACATTGATTACCTTTGAAAAGGATACACAGTAATAGAATTAACAAGCAGCACTCAGAGAGGTCAATGAGATGAATTATATCATTGATTCTTAAAGGACTGTGTGCATGACAAATACAGCATTCAACACCGTGCACCCAGATGTCTGTGATGTTCTCTGTAATGTAACTGGCCTGAGGTCATACTGCCCCTCCAGAGAGGAAGAGCTAACCCCAACTACAGGTAGGGAGGGAATGAAGAAAGGCCAGACATACAGACACACACATGGGAAAGCTGGGTACAGGTTGTATGGTTTGTGCTTTGATGGAGCTCAACCAATGCCACCATGACCGTGAACTCCTTATTATGTACAGTGTGAGGGAGGGAGATGCTAGCTACTCATGGTATGAGATGTCTGCAGGCAAGCAGTGGTGGGCTGCAAACATCTTGGAAGAAGCTGTAGTTGCTAAAGTTTTACACGTTGATCCATTATTCATTAGTACATGTACTTGGACCAGAGGAAACGAAGCTTTGCCTTTCTGGGACTGGACCAAATTTTAACAGTTTCCCATAGGTCCAAGGTCTTGGGGTTTTCAACATGACTGTGCTCATATCAACACTACAAATTCACTCAAGACTAGACTCACTAAGGACTGACTCCTCTCCAAATAACTGTAGTATGTGTATAAGAGAGAGAGAGTATGTGAGTGTGTGTGTGTGGATGTGAGTGAGTGTGTGGATGTGTGTGAGAGACAGAAAAATAGAGAGTATGTGACTGTGTGTGTCTATGTGTGTGTGTGCACGTGTGGCATATGCATGTGTGTGCATGTGCAGGTACCCATGTATGTGCATGGAAAGACCAGAGGAGACATCAGTGGTCCTGGTGCATTGTTCTAACATTGCACATTAAAACTGAGTGACCCATTGTGATTCCACAGTGTGAGCCTTGGTTTTCCGGCTGCACCATCATTTGCAGGTGGACTCATTGACATTTGAAGCTGAAGCAAGAAGATAACAAGTTCACGGCCCACCCGGACACAGTGCTAGCTCAGGGCCTCCTGGAGGCAACTTAGTGAGAAACTATGTTAAAGTAAAACATCTGAAGGGAGCTCGGGATCTTGCTCCATGGAAGGACGCTTGGCAAGCATGTGTGCAGACCTGGCACCGACAGAAATAAAGAAATAGGAGTTTGCGATAGAAAGCAGGAGAGGAGAAGTGGTGAGACCCAAATGCCCAATCCTACCAATTTTCCTGATTCTACACACAAGCCCAATCACTTGTAACACCCTTTAATTATCCACTAAAATAGTCATTTTCAAGTTCAAAGCATGTAAAACCGACTAGGGCCTGTGTTTGGGCCAGTGATTGACAGTAGCCTTCAGGAGGTGGCACCCAGAGTTGCTCAGCTACCGCTCCTTCTGCATGCCTTTGTAATTTGAATGCATGAATTCAAGTTCTGTGAGCACCGCTTGTCCATTAGGGATGTGTGATTCTCCAGTGGCCATGAGTGCGTAACTGCTATGTGCTGAGGTCACTAGCTAGTGGTGTATTTCAGCATGTCCACAAACACAGGAACTCCAGCACAATCCTAATTTGTAAGATTGGAAGGAAGGCTCACCAGTGTGACTTGTTGGTGAGAAGAAACTCGAACTGCAGTGAAGCATCTGAAAGGGTGTCTGTTTCCCTATCTCACTCTTTGGAGTCTCTGTTTTTGTTGTCCTCAAAAATGTTCCTCCTTCATTCACTGAAGGGTTTTGGTTTTGACTTGTGGCAGGTACTGAGTCGTTGTAAGCATCACGGGCTAATTAAACCTCCTAGGAAAGTGACAAAGAAGACTATGGCAATGGCTCATCTGGTAGAGTACTTGCCTGGCATTCATGAGACCCTGCATCAGATACCCAGTGTATTAGTACAGCACTCAGGAGACAGAGACAGACCAGAGGTGGATAGGAAGTTTATAGCTAGCCTAAGCTGCATGAGCGCCTGGCCAACCCCTTGTTCCTGAGTACAGGGAATGTTCAAGGTCAACCTGGACTATATGAGACTCTGTCTATGTGAGAAGCACTGTGCTGGACCCAAAGGCTGGCAGCACCAGCCTGGCTGGATGTAATTAAGCATAGAGCCAAAGAGGGAACTGTCTTCCGGAACCAATCACTCTGCAAGAACAGTTTAGGACTCTGCCCTAAAGATTCAAATCTGCCTTCTAATGAAAGGAACATAAAAGAGATTAACCTTTCTGCTCAGTAACTACAGGCCACTCGGTATTAGTTGGCACATATCGCTGGCATGGAGCAGAGATAATGAAAACCACCCTCAAGGGTTTTTTTTTTTTTTTTTTTTTTTTTTTTTTTTGAAAGATTGATTAAATTAAGAACTCATTAAATAATCTTTTACTGATCCTAGGGTCTCATAGAGAATCTACAGAAACTGAAAATCATGGAGAATGTTCTTTTTAGTTCTATAGTAACTTAGGGAGAGATAGAGAGGAAGTAGACAACTTTAAAAGAAAAAAACCCAGCATCCTAGCAATCTTGTGTATGGAGCAAAACAGTCTAACATAAAAATGGTCCTTGTTTTCTGAAGCTTTGAAATAAAATGTTTTAGAAAAATGTTCATTCCTGCTATACTCATGTCTTGAAGGAAAGCAGTTTGTATTTGGGGATTTTGAAGAATTAGGTTTGGGGTTTTGGGGTTTTTTGGGTTTTTTGTTTGGTTGGTTTTTAGGGTTTTTTTTTTTTTGTTATTAATAGTTGAATTTTAAAGAGCTAAGGATTCAATTATTCTAATAGCCCCTATGTTTAGAATTGGCAATATCTGCCAGCTACTTCGGGTTAGCCAAGAATTATTCTGTTTTCCTTCCCAAACTGTGCTTTTTCTCAAGTCACTAACACACAAATGAGGTTAATAGCCTTGTCCTGCTGAAGTCGGTGGAAGGTTTTCTTGTCAGGTGCCACAACACATTGTGTCATTAGGCAGCTTGGTAGACACGCCCACCTCCTGACCCACATCAGCCAATTTCAGAAGCCCTCTAGAGCCTATGTGATAGAAACGCCATCCTGACATTAAATTCTCTAGGCAGTTCCCCTCCAATGCTCATCCTTTCCTTCTCTCTTTCGCTGACTTTGTTGTGAGCCCAGGAGAATAAAACAGAAATGATCCGTTTTCAGCCTTGGTATTCCCCTAAAGCCCATGAATATGGTCTCTTCAGTTCCAGTAATTGCTGAGAACAGGATTCAGTCCCTGGTCCTGCCTAAAGTCCCCATCAGAAGCTTGACAAGGAGAGAGAAAAAAAAAAATGGCTTTCTTCCTCTTGATAATTCCTCTCCCATATGCACTGTATCTCAACCCACTTAGGCATTGTTGTTGTATCAGTCCTTTGGACTACTAGGAAGATCAGTCAAGGGATCTCCCATGTCTCTGCAAGAAAACAAATGACTTCTTAATGCTGGCTGACACCGCCATGGTTCAGCACTGCAAGCACGCACACATCTTGTAAAGCAAAACTCTGGGAAGACCCAGAGAGCATCTTTCCCAATGACCAAGTAAGCAAGGATTCTTTACTCCCTCTTTTTTTCTTTTATTTGCATATGGACACTCACATTTTTGTTTGGGGGCATGTCAAGTAGCAGATTAAAAGGCAATTTTCACACAAAAGCTGCAGAGAAACATGATGTTATTCCCTGGCAGTCATTTGATTGTTCTTCACGGTGGAGGCAGCCACACACACGGCTCCACCTTCCCTGGCGGAGCCCCCTGCTCACTGTTCTTATCTGTAACTGGGATGATGCACCGCTCTCTCTTTTCTCTTTCTTGGGGGTTTGTGCCGTTTCTTGATGTTTGTGACAGGCCACGATAGGGGGAAAGCTTTTATCACCGTGGGGCTTGGAGGCCTCCGTAAATTGAAAATTGCAAATGAAATCCACTGGGCTTGAATTCATCAGCTATTATGTCAGGTGACCTTTGCCAGCTGCTGATAAAAATGAGAGAATGTTAGCTCTGATCCAATTTTCAGCACTAACCATTCCTTTTCAAATCCATTCACAGTCAGGCAGCAGACACACGGCAAGTGCAAATGATAGGGTTTCCAGAGACGCCATTGTGTTGCAGATTAAGAGTTTTCTGCCCCTATTTCGAGAGGTCGGCCCCCAGGCCCCTGTCTGTATCTACCTATTGTCCAATCAGTTTCAATATCTGCTTCAGAGGACATGTTAGCCATCCTTACAGATAAGTGCTTACAGGAGAGAATGTTGGACTTAATAGTTTTGCTTGGGAAGCACCAAGGGTCACAGTGTAGCAATATTGACTGGCACATGTTAGTTTAATCTGACATTCGGAAGAATGGAACACGAGATTCTTTCAGCGTTGCTGATCTCTGGGTGATGTTTTGTTACCAGCTCTGGTTTTATAAAATTTATTTTTGCACAATGATTTATATTCGTGAGTCGGGGAAATTCTAAATGTCTATCATAGTCAAGGAAAGAGTCTAACCTTGTCTAACAGTGTAGGGAGCCCAAATTATGAAATAGGGGAAATGACCTGATTGCAGGCTGTTCTTAAAATCTGGTTAAAGATATTTACCATCAGTAGTATTTTAAGCTGAAGGAAGTAATTGCCCCAATAAATAGAGGAAATGAATCATGTTTGTGACTTTAGTGAGATAGCATGAAGCAGAGAAATAATGCCAGGTGTTCAAACTGTGTCCATGGAACACAGGACCCCTCTGGAAATAAGACAAATTAATTGTTTCTGCCTTCATCTGATTGTACTCAGTAGGGAAAAAAACCGTCTCCTATGAAAATTCAGGAGCTCACGGCAGAGGTGGTCCCAAGTAAAAGCCAAGTCAAGAAACACTACGGGCCTGAGACCCTGTCTCCCTAAAAGTATTCTCAAAAAAAAAAAAAAAAATCTAATATACTGAACCACTTAAAATCTATATTTCTTTTGATTTGCTTCATTTTTTTTTTTTGCTCCAACCATTTTATTGGTTAACATTACACAGAAATAACCATTTGTGTGTTTGTGTGCATAGTGGTGCCTTTGACCCAGGAGCCGTGGCATTGTGGAAATGCAAAGATTCTGAGAGAACCAATTCTTACCAGCCCCTAAGTGGGAAGAATCCAACTCCCCACTTGCCTTCAACAAAATATGAGAGGTGTGTATGTGCATTGTGTGTGTGTGTGTGTGTGTGTGTGTGTGTGTGTGTGTGTAAGAGCACACCTGTGCTATTGGGATATATAAGAATGCCTAACAGTGGAGTTCAAATAATCCCAGATGCACACTCAGAGTCGGTCCTTGTAGAATAATGTTTTGACAGACTGTAGTCTAATTGTAAACAATGATTGCGTCCAAGATTATCAGAAGTAGCACCCAGACCATGACATCCCCACCAAAGAGTAGGCTCCAAGCTAGATTTGATTTACCCAGAAGAGGCAATTCTGGGTGTCTTTAAGCCACAGGTACCCATTTAGAATTCATATCCATGTAGGAAAACCTGATGCATGGCTTCCTAGCCTTAGTAGACATTTGGCCATCTGAAGCCCAGGGTCAGTAAAAAACATTACTTCAGCTCTAGCTGGATGAGTCAAACCTCTCTAGTGATATCATAGACAATGGCTTTTACCAACACACTGAAGTCTGCCTCAGTCTACCAGTTGCACGACCGTGCATGGCCATCTATATTCGAGTGACAGAACTTGTTTCTGGGATACACATTCTGACTTCCCTTCAAGCTGTACTGTGGCTGCCACAATTCCTAAAGGCGAAGACACCAGCAATTTAATCATGAGCCTGGTCTTTGGCTCTTCAACTCCATGGGACCCAAGTCACCCACCTTGTACCCAGTCAGCTAACAGGTCCCTGTGAGAAGAAGCAGCAGAACCCACTGTTGGTTGTGCCCTAGGACCTGGCTTTCTGCCACCTCAATCTGCATGCTCAGACTGAAGAGAAAATTAGACTGACCTGCTAAATCTTATGTCTTCATTATTGACTGTAGTATGAACTCACTGTGACAATGGAGCCAAATATGCCTGTGAGCCATTGATCCCTCTGTGGGCACGGATTCCCAATTTGGACTTGAAGAGGAAGCACATGGATTCGTTGTTGTGTCTAGAATTTTGTCAGGGGGCTCAAATAGCTCTGAATAATTCTGTCCTTTCTCCCTGACTTTTCTCCATGTCACTTCCTCTTCAGTACCTCTGTTACAAAGCATTACAGAATTTTCTGTTAGGATGGGAGTAATCTGTTTTATCCCAGCCATTAAGGAACTGAACTTTTTATTTAATTTTAACTAATTTAAACGTAAATAAGTAATGGCTACCTACTGGGTGAAGTAGCAACTAAAATTTTCTTCTTCCTGCAATATTATTAACACTTTTTTACCTGCTATGGAAGACTCCATTTTAGGCACTATCTTTATGGAGTGATGTGTGTGTGTGTGTGTGTGTGTGTGTGTGTGTGTGTGTGTGTGTGTGTGTTCGTGCACTTATGTGTGTATGAGTTCACAAACATGAATACAGGGATATGTTCTGCAATCCTAGGACAATCTTGAGTTGGTCCTCAGGTTGGACTGGGATAAGGGATAAGATGTCTCTTGTTGATCTAGAAATGGGCCAAGTTGGGCTGGAGAGATGGCTCAGCCGTTAAAGGCTAGACTCACAACCAAAAATATAAGAAATGGGCCAAGTTGACCACATTTGTCAGTCAGCAAACTTTGATTTCCAAGGCTACCACTAAGTCTTTCAGAAGTTTTGGGGATTTGAACCCAAGTCCTCAAGCTTGTGAGGCAAGTGTTGTATTCTCTGAGCTATGTTCCTACCCTCTGTTTAAGCAGTGCCTTTTATGAATATCAGGATGCCTTTTATCATACTCCGCCTAGTATGTGTGTCTCCTCTACTAATCTAGAGCCTGCTTTGGGGTGGGACCTGTGCCTACCCAGCGATGGACTGTGTCTAACACATTAGAGGAGTTGAACTCAGTGGCAGACCTTTTAGGAAAAGATGTCCATGGTGCTCATTCTGTTACATGTACTGAGGAGTTCTGATGTTGCACACCTTTTCTTAAAAATGAATTTACAGGGGCTGGAGAGATGGCTCAGTGGTTAAGAGCACTGACTGAACTTCCGGAGGTCCTGAGTTCCCAGCAACCACATGGTGGCTCTCAACCATCTGCAATGGGGGGATTGGATGCCCTGTTCTGGTGTGTCTGAAGACAGTGACAGTGCTCACATACATAAAATAAATAAATCCTTTCAAAACATGAATTTAGAAAAGTCCCATTATATTCTCCTCCTAAGCCTGCAAGGATACTAAAGAGAAAAACGTAGGCAAATAACTATATTTTCTCCTTCTGAAAGAAAGAAACTTGGAGACGCATATTCCCCATCTGCCCAGGGAAGAACATAGGTCTATACCTGAAGGGAGAACTCAGTGAATACTTCCTTAACAATTAGTCAGCAAAGCTGACTAATGATTAAGATGAGAATGATTAAGCAATGGTGGCACTTGCCTATAATCCCAGCACTCTGGAAATGGAAGCAGGAGAACAGAAGTTCAAGGCCATCCTCAATGAAAAAGTGAGTTTCAGGCTAGTCTGGATATGTGATATCTAAAAGGTGGGGTGGTGGGTAGGCAGAGAGAGAGAATCCAGCTTCCAAGGTATGCAGCTACTGTGACTTAGCGCCCAGCACTCCCCTCCTGGGTCTCTGCCATCTTCACTCCTGGGGGCCCAGCTAGAACAGAGCCTCTGGGGTGTTGTTTCTCCTTCTGTTTCTGAATTTTCTGAGACCAAGTCAGGTAAACTTGCCCACTCTTGAAGAGCTGAGAAACATATGAAATCTCCTGAAAGAAGGATGTGGTTGAAACTAATGCAGAACAGGGGAAGAACACGTGTACATAAGGCAAACCATGGCCCAGGAGAGATGGCCAGCCCTGGAAATGATTAACCTGATTCGATTAATATTTAGCCAGTACAGAGCCCAAAGTGACCTGTAGCAAGTCTGTGTGTTTAGAGAGGCTAGTCACTTCCTTGCACAGGGGAAATCAAACCCAGCTCTTGGCTGGTAAAGCTGGCAAGAAGCACATCAGGAAAACACGGACCTTCACAGGACAACCCCCTTGCCCACCCTACACACACACACACACACACACACACACACGCACACGCTTTGTTTTCCTCTGCTGGTGGGACTCCCTAGATGACTAGAAGCTTCTACTAAAGAGTTTTAAATAATCTCCCAGAAGCTGCTAGAGCCCCGAGGTAGATGAACCCTCAGTCACAGATGCTGTTTCCACAACCATAAGAATACCATGGCTCTTCCTTCTTGTACCATGTTCCTTCAGCCCATGCTACTATCTCTTTGCCCCCACTTACAGGTATGACTGTATTTGTCATCAACCCTGAGCAGGAAGTATTGATTATCTATTGCTCATTTCTTTAAATCCGGTTCATTCCTTAAGAAGGATTTCAGGCTGATCCCTAGAGATTGACAACATGTCAGCATAAGCCTTGCTAATCACCCCTGGCTCCCTGGCAGCCACCCCCTGCAGCTCTTGGGCTCTGGCCCAGCCTCCAGCTGCCTCCTGCAGACCCAGCTCCCCTATGCAGTAGGCTGCTGCCTGGATCGCTGATTGCTGGCCCCAAAGATGCTTCCTTCCAGCACCCAGATTCCCCATAACCAGATTTCCTACATGACAGTCTGCTCCACGGAACATATGATCAAATTCCCTTTTGTCATCTCTCTTAGGGAAAGAGAAGGCACCGGCCACATCACATTTCACGTTCACTTGCTGCTCACAGGGGAGAAAAAAAAGTAACTAATAGCATGCAATTCATGAAAATGATGATGGTTATGACTTTCTTGTGGGAAGTATTTATCCAAAAATTTCAGAGTCCTCCTCAGTGTTGATGCCAAAAGACTGAAGAGAGCTTGCTGATTGTGGGTGGTGTTTTCTGTTTAGTTGGTTTAGTTTAGTTTTGTAGTGGTGCTTTGCTTTTTTTTGTAACAATTTACTTTAGCACAGGCAGTCTCCTTCCTCTCACCTGTAAATAATACAACAATATTTATGTCCAGCCCTAGTTGGAACTACTGGATGCCTGTGCTGTCAATCACACATTGCCAGAGAATCTCCCAACACACCTGCTCGCCTTGGAGGTTAGGTTGCTTAGATGTAGAGAACATGGCTATGTTTGGAGCTATGTTAAGAAGGTGGAGTCTAATAGTATTGTGGTAATGTCTATGAGGTCTATAACAATATTTCATTCTTTTGTGGTCTATAACAATGTTTCATTCTTTTGACTAGAATTCTTTATTCAAATTCTCCTGGCCTTTGAGTCATAAGATCCCCAAAACACAGACTCATTGTTCCAGTGCTTACCTGTACCGTCACTTTCCCTGAATACTGTGGGCTAAACAATGTCTTCCAGACCCAGCCCGGCAGCCGCATATATGAACTCACAGCAGTTGTGACAGCAAGCATGCACAAGACCTGTGCAAGCCCAAGCCAGGAAAAAAAAAACCAATCCCAGTAGATTGGGAAGTAGGCAAGAAGTCCCACTCAGTAGCTGAGGATCTATTGGCTACTGATGGAAGAGAAAGAATCAGTTTTCTTTAAAGGTGTGAGCCCGGGCAGGTTGACCACTCTCCACGGGATCCCAAGGATAGATGAGTAACTGGACTTAATGGATGAAGAAGAGGAAGAGGAGGAGGAAGAGGAGGAGGAAGACACAAAGTTGGATAGTTTGTGTCTTAGTTACTTTTCTATGACCAGGACAAAACACCATGACCAAGGCAACTTACAAAAGACAGCATTTAAACAGGAGCTTAAGGGTCCAGAGAGTGAATCTATGATCATCACGACATGGAGCATGGTAACAGGCATGGCATTGGAGCAGTAACTGACAGCTTACATCTGACCCACCAGCACAAGGCAGAGAGATGTAACTGGGAATGACGTGGTCCTTAGAAATCTTACTCCCTCCTCACATCCCTCCCCAGTCCTACAGTGACACAAGTCCTCCAAACAAGGCCACACCTCCTAATCTTTCCCAGTTCCACCAACTGAAGACCAAATACTCAAATATATGGGGGTCATTCTCATTCAAACCACCACAAACGGGTAGGGAAGTCAGGGTAGCTCTGGGAGGAGTTGTGGGGGAATGAACATTTGGCACAAAATTCTTAATGAATTAATAAAATGCTTTTTAAAGAAACATTCTGAAGATAAATAAAGCCTAATCAATCATAATAACAAACATTTAGAATAATTTTTAAAAGAAATTACTTTTATAAATACTTTTTTTTTTTTTTGGAGAATTTCATACAATATATTTTGATTATATTTGCCTGTCACTCCTTCCTCTAACACCCACCCCTTCTTAATGTCCCCCAACTTTGTGTCCCTTTTGTTCCTTTGCTTTTTCTTATAATTTATTTAATATTTTATTTTTTATATGCATTGGTGTGAGGGTGTCAGATCCCCTGGAACTGGAGTTACAGACAGTTATGAGCTGCCACATGGGTACTGGGAATTGAACCCAGGTCCTCTGGAAGAGCAGCCAGTGCTTTTAACTGCTGAGCCATCTCTCCAGCCCCCTGTTTTTAAATAATTTTTGTTTGCTTTCATTTTCCTCCCTTCTTATTTCTTAATAATACATCAACTCTAATGTATGCAGCCCCTGTATTCATGGGTGTAGGGCCATCCACTGGACACAGATGATCCACCTGGAGCTACACCCTTAACGAAAACTGACTTCTCTCCTTCAGAAGCTGTCAATTGTCAATAGCTCCACAGCTAAAGGTAGGGGCCTATAACCCCCTCGTTCGCTCTGCTAGAATGTGGACTCACTTGATTTCCTGCAAGTCTTCTGATGGCCACTGTGAGTTCATGAATGCAGAGGTCCTGTCATCCAGAAGACATGGCTGCAGTCCAGTTGCCTCTGAGCTCTCACTTACAGTCTTCCCACCACTACCCCTTTCACAATGTGAGCTCTGGGAACTAGGGTGAGATACAGATGTCCTGATTATGGATGGACACTCCTTGCACCACTCATGAGTTTCTGTGTTAGCCACATACTACTCTGATGAAGGCAGAGAGCTACACTATCTGTGGGTGGGCAGAGATGGCATTAGAGGGCAGTCAAACAGAAAGTCTTATCATTCAACAGTAACTTCCCACTTCCCTTTCTCCAGCATCTAGTGATTTCTCTGTTCTACTTTATATGCCTGTGGATTTGTCTATTCCAGATTTTTCGTCTATGTGGAATCATACAATATTTGTTTTTACATATCTTGCTTTCTTCATGAAACATGGACAGGAGAGCTTTATTCCTCTTCATAAGCGAGTGATAGTTTTGGTCCACAGGGACCACTTTTTGATCATCTGTTCATCTATTAGATACACTTGACTTGTAAGCCTTTGGCCATTGTGAGCTCTGCTGCTGTGCAGTTTCACACACGAGAACACATCTGGCAGTATTTACAGGGATTAGAAGTGGGATAGCTGGGTTGCATGGGAATTCTGTGCTTAGCCTATTGATGAACCTACAAACTAGTTTTCCCAGTGCCTCTATCACGCCATGGTCTCTTCTTTGGTGCATGCTTCCACTCACGTTTCCTGTGATCTTGGGCTTGTTGCTCATTCACAAGTCATCCTTGAAGACACATCTCTCTAAGTTTCTTGCCCATTTCTTTTTCAGAGATTTATTTTTAGTTTTAGTTTCATGTATGTGGAGGTAGGATATGTACATGTGAGTTCAGTTACCTGCAAAGGCTAGAAGAAGGCTGGCATTATAGGCACTTTTGAACTGCTATGTGGAGACTGGGAATTGGACTTGGGTCCTCTGGAAGAAGAGCTTTTAACACTGAGCTGTCTCTCTGGCCCAGCCCAGCTGCTTGTTTTTGGTTGTTGATCTGTCAGGGTTGTATGTATATTCTGCTCAACTGCTACACATTTGGCAAATATATCTCCCATTCTGTATATTGTCTTTTTATTTTTTTAGTAAAACCACTTGATTCAGAAAAAGTCCTTAAGTTTAAAGAAAAGTCTAATTCATCTATTTTTTTTTTCTTTTATTGCTCCTGTGTTGTGTGTCATAACCAGGAATCTATTGCAACCTCAACTTCTTGGAATTTTACCCTCTTTCTTTTGTAGTTCTTAGTTTAGTTCTTATGTTTAAGTTGTTGGTTATTTTCAGTTAACTTTTATGTGCAGTGTGAAGAGCCAGCCCGTCCTCTTGCACACAGCAACATATGTGCCTCCTTTACTGAGAGGCTGTTACTTCTCTGTTGACTAAACTTGATCCTTGTTCTAGTTTCATTTCTGATGCTGTTGCAGACACCCTGACCAAAAAACAGCCTAGGATGTGGAAGGTTTTATTTCAGCTTACAATTCCAGATCACAGTCTATCACTAAAAGGAATCAAAGCAGGAAGTCAAATCAGGAGCTTGAAGGCAGACCTGATTGCTACTCCACACAGTGTTACCTATGACCAAGGAATTCACTTCACAGCTAAAGTGGATAGCAGGTTTATACTTACCTAACTTTCTTATATACCTGCTTAGGGATGGAGCCCCTCTAATGATCTTGGCCCTCCTGCATCATTTCACTATGGAGATAACCCTTCACAGACATTCCCACATACATAGCTGGTAAGGACAATGACTCTGTTGAGACCTTCCACCCAGGTGATTCTAAGTTGTGGATGTTGGTGGTTTAAAACTATCCATTGCCACTTGTCAAAACTCAACTGGCTGTAGATATCCCATCTGCTTTCTGGACTCTCAGTTGTGCTCCACTGCTATGTGAATCTACTGGCAAACTACTGTCACACTGTTAGCTATGTCTTTCTGGTATAATTTACTAAATATTCCTTAGCTTTTCTTTGGTAATTTAGTGAGAAGTTGAGCCTCTTGACCAACCATGGTACACTTAAGGACCAGCATATTTGAATCTAGGTGTTGGGTCTGCAGCCCTGTACATAGAAACATTCCCTTAAAACCAGGTTCCTTGTCTAATCAGTGGTTTTTTTTAAATCACAGGTTCTGAAGGGGTTAAACCATCAACTCAAATATTATCTGACTGGAGGATATACTTGGAAACCTATTTTCTAGAGTGGAATCTTGAAAAATATAAGAGTAGAAATTAGAAGTCTTAAATCTGAGTCTCAGGTCTATCACTTTGCGCTTTTCCAATCTCATTACCTTTCCTATAAATGGGCTTAGAGGAAAGTGAGATAAAGGTAAGGAGTCTATGTACTTGGATATTCTGATGTCATTGTTCATCTCGTTCTCCTGATGTGGAACAGAGAGGGAAGACTCATAGTGAACTGGAGACTCAGGCCATTCCAGCATTCAGCCAGCTCCTTTCTGTTGTATAAGTCATACAGAGTTCATTTGTTGTGCTTTCTGTTTCCTCAGTCATGGTTCTCCCCAGTGGTCATTATTAGCTTACAAGATTCTCATTTTTTAAACAATAGTGATCTGTTTAGAAGTTTAAAGGGAGTCAGTATAAACTATAATTGACTCAGAAATTCTTCTAAGAATGCACACAGAGGCAGTGATCCCAGAGTGTCCTCCAAGGAACGATTATGTAGGGGACCAATGAGGCACCATTCACTCTTGGAAATGTATACATCTTTTTCCAACTCAGAAGGCTGATTTCCACATGGATATGGGGGTATACTTTATGAGCTTAGTGCAATTCCAAAGTCCTAGAGTCAATAGCTCTCAGATCGTTTTTCATCTGACAGCTTTCTGAGTTGCAATAAGATGTATACTATATACAACTGTGGGTCCTGAGGGCTGTGTGATAATGCGGACCTGAGTTCAATTCCCAGCACTCATGGAAAAGCTGGGTGCTACAGGACAGTACTGGGGCAGGGGAGCAGAGGCAGGAGGACCAGTCGAACTAGTCAAAATGGTGAGCTCCAGATAAAGAGATGCTCTGTCTCAAAATAGTAAGGTGGAAAGTAGACAAGATGGCCCAGTGGGTGGTAGTGCTGCTGCCAAACCACCAGATGACTTGAGTTCAATCTCAGAGGACCCACATGCTCAGAGAAGAAGGGAGTTGCCTTCTGACCTCCACACGTGTATCATCACACACACACACACACACCAAACAAGTAAATGTCATTAAATTTTTTTAAAAGGTGGAGAATGATAAAAGACACCCTAAGTCAGCCTGTGATCTGTACATGTACCAGCATACATATGCAACCCCTCTACACACCTACAGACACACATACACACACAGAGAGAGAGAGAGAGAGAGAGAGAGAGAGAGAGAGAGAGAGAGAGAGAGAGAGAGAATATAGGTTCTGGCTTTCAAAAGCCAGGCTCAGATTCTTCCTAGATCAACTTTGCCCTGTGACCTCACTACACAGACCCTTATTTCCTTTATCCATAAAATGGTAGCTGTACTGCTCAAACCTTACCAATATGGTGCATAGTTCATGAAAATAGAAAAATACCTGTAGAACACATGCTAAACACCCAGGAAAAGAATAAATAGAAAAATACCTGTAGAACACATGCCAAACACCCAGGAAAAGAATAAAAAGAAAAAAAAACGGTCAGCATCCCTCAAAATTGCTGCTTAAAGAATCAGCTCAGACATGCCAGTGTAACCATCCCACAGATGAATCAAATGTGTGAACAAACACTACTGGACAATCTGTGACGTGACATTTACCATAAAGCTTCATGTCTATGATAACGGTATTCAGTCCTGGCATTTTGGAGTTGTTGTTCACTGAGGAAGGATCAGGCATCTCTGTGGCTACTGCTGGGATCTGCTGATGTTTCTGTGTTTGAGGCTTGTAGATGGGTCATGAAAGGTAAGGCAAAAGCTAGTGTTCAAAGACAGACACAAAGGGCCTAGGAAACAGAAACCCAAGTCGAAGCCACTCTTTTGTTTTAAAATTTTACATCTATTTATTTGTGAGGGTGCACATGCCATGGCATGCACACAGAGGTTACAGAGCAACCCTGGAGGGAGTCATTGTTCTCCATGTGAGCTCAGGGGATGGAAGTCAGTTGTCGCAATTTGATCTGCTAAGCCCTCTTGCAGGCCCATGAAGCTGTTCCTCTTACCATGTTAAAAAAAAAAAAAAAAAAAAAAAAAAAAAAAAAAAAAAGGAACACAGTAACTTGGACCTTAGTTCAGACAGAAAGAAGGTACTTACAGTCTCTCATACTCCCATTCTTGAAAAGGTAACACTGAGAATCATGTAGGCAACACTAAATTGATCTTCTACAGTTAGTGGCCAGCTAAATCCCAGAAGACCATACTGAGAGGCTTCATTTAGACTGGTGAGTTAAGAGATCACAAAGGAAGTGTAAGCCAATCCCACATCACATGTATCTGTTTCTATAGCCATTACTTCTCTCATGCCAGAGCACGCTGTATGCTAGGAAGGGCTCAAGCTACGGATACAGCACTTCAGTGTAGTTAGTGACAAATTTTAAGAGACAATAAAAGAGGTTTTTTGTAATCTTAATATATACTTGGAAAACAAATTGTTAAACAGCTGTCATGACTTAGTAGATTTTTTATTTTAAATGTGTGTATTTTCTGCTGTGTACTCAGCTACGTGCTTGGCTGTGACTAGGCCGTGTCTTCCATGTGTCAGTCATATAAGTTATGCCTGGGCATAGGCGTGCGACTCATCTCAAGGCTTTAAGCAGTGCAGCAGTGTGCCTGATGGAACATCCTCGTGTTAGAATAGTCATCTTTTCTGAGCTTAGCAATAAGCATTTGGTCCATCTGACCTGTGTCTCTTGGGGATGGTTTGTCAAAGTCAATGATACTCAGATACGTGAGAGCAGTTGTTGCCTTGCTACCTAATCTGTAACCTGGGGCCCTCCCTAAAGACTTACAGGGCAAAGCTTAATTGTTGTATAGAAGACCACTTACTTTGTGAATGGATCTGACAAGGTAACCCCAGGATCTGTGCTATATGCAAGGTGGACACACATTATGGAGTATGCCAACAATTTCTCTCCAGTTCCAACATCACAGTTACTCAGAATTAGCTCTAAGACTCAAGAAGAGCAAGGGCAGCCTGTCCCCATTTCACCTACTTTTCTTTTACATGCCATGGCACTTTAATGTTCTGCTGTGACATTAATTTGAACTTCAAACTACTATTTGTTATACGAAATAAAGTATGAGATTTTTCACGAAGCGTCTTCCTGTGCTGTTCTTGGATCTGCCATTGTTGATCAAATCAGAGAACTGTACTCTTGTTAAGGGCTTCACAAATGCAGGAAACTTCAGAGTGGGCTAGAACCCATGTAAAAGAAAAGTTAGCTGTGGGATGCAGCACTTGAAGATCCTGGCACTGAGGAACTAGATACATGCATATCCCTGAGGCTTACTGGCCAGCCACTCTAGCCTAATCTCTGAGGCCCACTTCCCATTCTAGTGGAAGGACCTCTCATAAGACAAGGTAGATTGTGCCTGGAGAATGATACCCAAGGTCCCCTCTGACCCCTACATACATCTACACACATGTGTATACACACCTGCAGAGAGAGAGAGAGAGAGAGAGAGAGAGAGAGAGAGAGAGAGAGCTCACAACATCCAAGACATATCTGGGTTTGAAGAGGGCTGGCTTCTTGCAGAAGTAAAATTCCAGCACACTTAATTTCTTAAAGGATTGTATGTCTCTGTGGGGATTGCATAGCCATAAAAATTCTATGAAATTCAGGGAATAGAAGAGACACCCTAAGGGCTCCCATGGTGTGGTGCTCTGTAGCATTGCACCGTGCTCATCCAGAACTCTTCAGAGTCTTAATTCATTTGCACAGCCCCTGTAGAAATTCATGCCAGAGAAAAGAAGAGGAGGTTGACAGCCAGGGGACAGGATGCCAAATGGCTCATCCTTGGCAGTAGCATCTGGATGGGGCTGGACTGCCTCCGGGCTTGTTGGCCAGCAACACTCTTGCATATACAGGCAGCTATGTGTCTCTGTTCAGGAGTCCAACAACTGTGTGTGTATTTTGGTAAGCTATTATTTCGGGGCCAAGCGTTTTCATGGCATTTGTGCATCTTTTGGCATTAATTCTGTGCTTGCCCACTCCACCTTCCCACCCACTGCAGCATTTTAGATTTCTGATTTTAAAACATCATACAGAAACAGAAATATATTAAAAGACTCAAGTGGGCTTAGCCTGAACAGTACTCTAGACAAGTCATCTTCTTCCAGACAAATTAATAACACATTCAACTCTCTTCTTCCTCTTGTTTAGAGTTTTTTAGGTAGGGTTTTATAGCCCAGGCTGGACTCGGCTGACTTTCAGTTCATGATCCTGCAATCATAAATGTGCATGGTCATGGCTGGCTCCAAAGATTCCAATCTCAATGTTAGGTTGTTCTTAATTAGTTAGTAAAAACCTAATTGTAAAATATCAGATAATGCTTTAATCACTAGAAGTATAATGAAATTATTGGGTGATTTTAAAATCCAAGACTCTTTCAAGGTTTTCAGAGAAAGAGAATGATTTTACAACCTTACAGAATCTGCCACGTGTCAACCAAGCAGGTTATCAGCATCCTCAATTCTGTGCAAGGTTCACCCTCAGGACCAGTCTGCATTCTGCTCTCCAAAACAACCGACTTGACAGAGCTCACACGCTCATTCAGCTTCACCTAGGTTTGATGTTCTCTGTGTTGTCCTCTAACATAAAATGCTGAGATGAAACACCATGACCCAAAAAGCAAGTGGCGGAGGAAAGGGTTTATACAGCTTACAGTTCCACAGCACTGTTCACCATTGAAGGAAGTCAGGACAGGAACTCAAAACAGGAAAGGATCCTGGAGGCAGGGGCTGATGCAGAGGCCATGGAGGGATGTTTCTTACTGGCTTGCTTCCCATGGTTTGCTCAGCCTGCTTTCTCATAGAACCCAGGACCAGCCCAGGGATGGCACCACCCACAATGGGCTGGGCCCTCTCCCATAACAACTAATTAAGAAAATGCCTTACAGCTGGATATTACGGAGGCATTTTCTTAGTTAAGTTTCCTTTCTTTCAGATAACTCTAGTTGTGTTTCAAGTTGACATAAGACTAGTTATCACACACATATTTCCTAAACCCCAGGGATTGTTAGCTTTTCTGCTTGCTATGTATGTACTACTGAGACTGAACTGCTATCTTTATTCCCTCATTTCATCTATCTATCCATCCATCTATCTATTCATCCATCCATCTACCTATTATCTATTTTCTATCTATTTATCCATCCATCCACCATTCATCTATCTACATTTATCTATCTATCCATCTATCTATCTATCTATCCATCCATTTAGTCATCCATCTACCCACCCACCTACCTATATGTCTATCAATTATATATCTATCTACCTATCTTTATCTGTCTATCATCTATTTAATCTACCTATCATCTGTCTATCTATCTATCTATCTATCTATCTATCTATCTATCAACCTACTTTTATTTTCAGACAAGGTCTCACTAAGAGACCTTGCTCAGGCTGGCCTTGTTGCAATCCTCCTGTCTCAGCCTCCCAAGTCGCTGGGTTGCAGGCCCAGACATCAAGCCTGGCAGTTTTCTTAACACTGGTGTGAAAACTGTTGGACAGTGTGCTTTTAGCAGGTTGGTCACTTTAGTTTCTTAGGTGGCTAATATGTATGTACATACTAAATATGTGCTAAATGGGCAGGATGAGCTTGCCTTACTTCTGCTGTGTTTTGCTGCTGTCATTTGGTAGTTATCTCAATTCCATTCATATATAAGAGGGCCCTAATCATTTCTCTCAGCAGATCTTGACTATTCACCCAGAACTTTTCTTCAGGAGATTGATGGAAAGACAGGAGGTTCTCTCTAGCTTCTACTGCGCCCCATAGTTCAACTTTGTACCTCCAGAAGCCTCCCAGTGGGTCCTTGGGGTGTCACTACTGTGAGGTCTCTCATCTTGATTTTTTTTCATTCAGGGATAAATGGACACAATGTTGCTTTAATTTTTGTCTCTGGCTGTACTCTGAGGAAGAAAAAGGGCAAGTGGTTGGTAACTCCCCATGTGAAACAGAAACTTGAGGCAACCTGAACATTGTGTCCAATGACTACATGACTAAGTTGTTACTTGGCACTGCCTGTAGCAGGTAGCATCAAGGTAGCCCACTGTCTTGTTTCCAAATGGCGTTTGCTGACAGTGTCCCCACTCACCCAGAAGAAAGCAAAAGCACTGGCAGATTTAAAAGGGTAGCCAGGCTCACGTGGAGGTCTTCAGGATCCCAGTCTTGACTTCTCTAGATATATTACAAATATGCAAAGCTAACACAGTGAAGCCAGTGTCTTCTGTTATTACTACTATCTAAACAAAAAGACTGGGGACAGAGCTCAGTTAATCACATACACACAGATCTAGGCTCCATGCCCACACCACATAAACTGGGCCAAATGGCACATGCATCTAACCCCAGCACCTGGAAGGCACAGGCAGGAGAAACAGGAAGCCAAGGTCATCCCTACTACGTAGTGAGTTTAAGGCTAGCCTGGGCTACATGAGACCCTAATATCACACACACAACGCACCTTTTAAGACAAAATGTGTTCCTCCCATCACTCACCCTCTGCTTGCCAACTTGTACAGCTTGACTCTTGGCCAATAGTCACTGATACAGGTTAGCCCCTCCTGTCTAGCCTGGACTACTCCCAGAAAACATACAGGCTGGCAAAAGCTTTATATACCTATCGAAGCAGAATGGTCCTTTCAACTCTGGACTCTCACTGCTGATGTTTCCAGAACAAACTTAAACATTTAAAAACTAGGTGGTTATCATACTGTCTACGTAGTTTAACCTGTGGCTTTTTAAAAAAAAAAATGAACTTCTTTGTAATTATTGTATATGTATATAAGTGGGTGTAATGAATGTAGGCATACATACATATATCTACACACACACACAGACACACACACACACACACACACAGACACATTACTAGCAGGTGAGCATCAATTAAGCCAAGTGTGGGTTGTTTTCTTATTGTTCTTGTTTCTGTTTGGTTGTTGTTGTTGTTGTTGGTTTTTTTTTTTTTTTTTCCTCCCACACCTGGTGGGTTTAAACCCCTACAGGTCATCCTGTCAAAATACAGTGTTAGCTCTGAAATAAAATAAGAGAACAGAAATACAATCCATTAGAACTCCCTGCCAGTGTTGGCAGATTAAAAAAAAAAAAAAAAAAAAAAAAACTGTCTCAGACAGAAATATCAATAACTTTAACGCGTGCGATTTGTTAACGAGGAAGAAAACAAGCAAACTTGCTCTCCGATGACTGTCACTAATATTTATTCGTCCAGTGACTGTTAATCAAACCAAGTTTACAGTCCCGTACAGCACCTGTCACAGGTGCTGATCGCTAATCAGAGATTGCGGCAGTTTATTCTACTGCTGACAACTCGCAATTTTCCACTGAATCAGCTATTTTGTCAGGTGGGAATTATGGCATGCCACATGTGACAAAACACATCACCCTTTCCCCCCTTTTTTTTTCTTATTTTTTTTTTTTTTTTTTTTTTTTTTGCATTTTTTCAGGCTTCTCTCTCCTGCTTTCTCTCCCCCCCCCCCCTTTTTTTAGACAAACAATATCTGGGAACTCAGAAGTAATAAGGCGGAATGCATAATTAATTACCCAGCTTGCTCTAATTAGGGATGAATAAGTTGTGTCCCTCTCACAATCACAAATGTGGTGATGGGTAACACCAGTTTATGCTGTATTAACAGCAAATATGCAATCCTTCTGAGAGCACTTTTGTTGATGAATTTGATGAATGTGACAATAATTAGTGCAGACAGATGATAGCTAAATTACTACTGACAATGTAATGCTATCCTGCTCGAGGGCCTGGGAACGTGGCAGGGACCTGGGCCTCCGTTCTAATTAATAGTCTTTTTTTTCCTTTTTTTTTTTTTTTTTTTTTCTGTTTTTTTTTTTCTTACCCCTACTGGCAAAAAAATGGGTGCTACCGGTAATTGTTTTCCTCAAAGGCTGCAGGGAGTTATCAGGGTAATAAAGTTAATTAGCAGAACAAACATCTTTTCACTGCCTTACCAGTCTGAGAAAAAGAGGGTAATTCAAGCTGCGGGAAGATATGATGATGGCGTGATAAGAAAGGAGATTTTAAAGAGGAGACCTGCAGAGGGAAGAAAGTTTCCCTGGCTTGATGCATCAAAAGAATTAGATGCCTTCCTTCCAGGTTTCAAAGTTGCTTCTGTAGAAGGGTTCGTGGCTATGATTTTGAATTTTGGAAATAAAGTTGGCATGGAATACCCCTGTCTCTTTCTTATAAGTGGTAACAGGCATATTCAACTTCGCCTTCATTTAAATGGCCTTTTGCGAGCGTCTCAAGCAGAGATGAGAGCTCAGGCATTTGCCAAGGAGAACATCGGCTGTGTAGTTTGTCCTGTAGAAGTGTTATGCTGTCTGAATATTTAGAGAAAAGTAAGAAATTGCTAAGCAATTTCCATTAAATAGCACTTGTCAATCCTCATGTATAAATTAAGTTTAATCTTAGGACTGGATACAGCTCACTCGGTACAGTGCTTTTGTAGCATGCAAGAAGCCTGGGTTTGATCCCCATAAAATGGATCCGCAAGGCAAAGTCAGTCCAGCAGTTGGGAAGTGGAGGTAGAAAGATCACTAGCTCAAGGACATACTTTGCTACACATACTGAATTTGAGGCCAAGCTAGGCTACATGCGACACTGTCTCAGAAAAAGGATGGTGATAAAAATATATGCTATCTTAATCTAGGTTTGTAATCTCCAAAATTGTTTTTTCCCCTTTTTCCCTTTTAAAAATTTATTTATTTGTGTGTATTTGGCAGGGGTCAAGTTGGTTTTTTTTTTTTTTATTTATTATTTTATTTGCATTGTATTTTGCCTGCATAAGTGTCCATGTAACGTGTGCCTACACTGTCTGTGTAGATTCTCCGGAGTTTCAGAAGTTGTGAGCCACTGTTTGGGAGCTAGAAATTAAACCTAAGTCATCTGGAAGAGTAGCTAGTAGTCTTCACCGCTAAGCCACCTCTCCGTCCCTTCAAAAGTTATTTTTATTAAGACATTTCAGTATTACCCTTCATGTCTAGTGCAGCAGTTTGGATAGACAAGCACTTGGACCAAAGGAGACCAGTTCAGCCCACACTGACACTACAGCTTTCTTCAACCTGCCCACACACATTACTTGACTTGAGGAGATGCAAACAGCATCAGTCCACCAGGTATTTTGCAGACTTGGCATGTTAGCTTTCTCCCTGTAAAGAAGTCTTCAAGACTTTTTAAACATCAAACGCATGAAACAATTGCTTAGCATCAAGTAAAGTGCTCCTGGACAGAAGCCTGAAGCCTTCTAAACCAACGCCATGAGAAACTATTCTTGGTATTCTTGGCAATCCATTGCACCACAGGTTCCTCACATGTGTGTGTAAGGATGCTAACGTCTTGTCAGAACAAGTGGATGACTGTTTAGTCCACAGCTAGGACCATAGGAGCAAGTATTGAGTTTTTCCTGTGTTTGACTAGCGGCATGGCACTAGGCTGGCTGTCCAGTTAAGAGCCCTTTATCACTAGATGGGACCAACCTACTGGCAAACAGCCTTTCTTCCTGTTTCATTAAGGTGCTGTGCCAGAGGCCTCTGTTGACCAGGGCAGAGTGAGGGCGGACAACTGACTTTGAACCAGAAATCAGTCGAGTGAGCTCTTTCTTTGCTCAGTGGCCAACCTCTCTGTCATCTTGCTGATCTTCTGTGGTCTCCTGAGCCATCCCATCCCAATAGTGATATCGCTGCCATCACTATTGACACAAAAGAAACCTTGTGGGCCGAGAGATGGATCATCAGTTAAGAGTGATTGCTATTAGCAGGGTGAAGTGGTGCACACCTTTAATCCCAGAACTTGTGAGGCAGAGGTAAGTGGATGTCTGTGAGCTTAAGGCCAGCCTGATCTACAGAGTGAATTCCAGTACAGCCAGGGCTACATAGTGAGGCCCTGTCTCAAAAGAAACAAAACAAAACAAAAAAAAGAGCATTTGCTACTCTTGTAAGGTGTACAAGTTCAGTTCTGAGCACACACATCAGATGGCTTATAACTGCCTGTAATTCTAGTTCCAGGGGATTCAACTCTTTTCTCTGGCTTCCGAGCAGAGCACACACACAGACACACAGACACGCAGACACACACACACACACACAGACACACACACACACACACACACAAAGTTTTAAAAGACCCCATGTTCCCACTTGGCAGAAACTGTCTCAAGAAACCAAGAAACTGCATCCACTCAATAGACCACATGTCTCTAGTCAGAGGCTAGAATTGCAGGGTTGACAGGAAGTTTCTGTAACAATGACTGAAATCAAGCCTTTGGGATTTTCCTAAGTTGATTTATCAGAAAAATTGTCAGGCTAACGACATCCACAAATCCACATAAATCAAGAGACTACAGATACATGTAATTCAGTCTGGTTAATTCCAGTCCATTGCACACGACAATAAGTACATTAAAGTAGAAAAGAAGGTATAACCACATTTGCATCGTTAGGAAACTCTGGAACTGGGGAAGCCCATGGATTGAGAACCTCATTGTGTAAATATTTTGGTCATTTGATTGATTCATGAGAGAAGACAGCATGTTGTACAGTCTGTTCATTTGGATTCTCCTTCTGAAATGAAACTCACCTTTGCATCTAGTAAACAGGATGAAATTACACCAGCAATAATAAACTCGTGCACATACACTGATTAAAAAAAAAAAAAGATGCTATAGAACTCTCTACTTTTTCTGCAAGATTTTTTTAAGCCTACAGTTACTTGATATTCCTGAGCAGAGTATCATGCAAGGTGCACCTGATTCCCCTAGCTTCCATGATCATACAGAATGATATGGCTATACACAAGATTTTTTTTCAATCTAATATTAGAAGATCATAATGAGGAATCAAGACTAGAACAAACTTGCTCATGCACTAGGCCAAGTTTCTCAGGGAGAGACGGAAACAAACACACAGAGAGAGATACCTTCAATCATGGTTGGAATTACTATTCTTAGCTTTTAAAACTACGAAGCAAAGATTTTAGCATAGAATCAAACATCCTTAATATGAAAACTCTACACCTACAAGATACCGACGGTGCTGGCTGCTTTTATGTCACCTTGACATAAGCTAGAGTCATTTGAGAAGTGGGACTCTCAGTGAAGGAAACACCATCAGAAGGTTTATTAATTAGAGATTGATGGGTGGGTGTATAGTCCATTGGGGGCAGGCCCACCCCAAGGCAGTTGATTCTAGGTAAAATAAGAAAAGTATAGTGAGCAAGCCATGTGGACCAATCCGGTAAGCAGCACTACTCCATGGCCTCTGCATCAGTTCCTGCCTCTCGCTTCCCACCTTCATTTCTTGCCATGACTTCCCCCAGGGATGAAGTTTGACCTGGAAGCAGTAAGATAAAGTAAACCTCTTCCCAAATTGCTTTTATTCATGATCTTCTACCACAGCAATCAAGACCTTATTTTCAACAGCTTATAACAGTTATTTTGCTGCCATGTGAGCTAATAAATAATTATTTATATATTTATTTACAAGCGCATATGTGAGTGCATGTATGTGTGCACATGTGTGCACCTGTGTATGGAGTCCTACAGCAACCTCAGGAGCTGTCACCTTATTTGAACCATGTTTGTAATTAGCTTGGGCTACCCTGATTAGGCGTGGCCTGGAAGTCCTAAGTGCACACCTGAGTCTACCTCCCTAGCCCAGATTACAAGTGCACACCACTAGGCCTGGCTTTTTAAATCTGGGCTTTAGGGATCCAACTTAGATCCAAGGGAAGCATTTTTACTCCCTGACAGGTCTTCCTAGGCCAGAGAGCTAATAAAATTTAATGAGTTTAGTTATCAAAAGAGAAAACCTATGAGAAATCTAATATAAAATTAATTTTTTTCCCTAGAAATGAACTGGAATTTTTTTGAGAGTCCTTTGAGGCCTGCACGGATATTCCCATTCCTTCTTCCCGAGTCACCACCTACTTCAGTGGAATATAAGGTATTTCTTACACTTGATTTTAGCCAAAAGGAAGGTAGTAATCAAGAATTTCCTTGTGGAAAGTGATGTGGTGGTCAACCTAGATGCTTTCCAAGGCTGGTGGAGAATTTACACTTGCCTGGGTGCTCTGACATGCCAGAAGCCAGTAGGAACCATCTGGTATTCGGAACCTTAAGGGGTTCCCCTCACTGGATGGAGATGAAAATTATACCTCTAAGTAAATAATTGTACCAAGCATTAGTTCGTTTGCAAGTCAAAAGGGCTGACTGAATGTGACTCTGAGTCAGGGCCTTGCCTGGCATCAAGTGAGATTCAAGTCTCTTTTCTTCCTTTTTAAAAAGGAAGAATGAATTTAAAATGTCATTACATTTTTATTGATTAATTTGTAGCAGGTAGGGCACACATGCCACAGTGTGTATGTGGAGGTCAGAAGCTAGTCTGTGGAAGTTGGCTCCCTACTTCCACCATGTGGGTAGTGGGGATCGAACTTCAGCCCTTGGGTATGGTATCAAGAGCCTCTGCCAGCTGAGCCATCTCTCCACCCCTTTATCTTTTCTCCTGAGTCATTGTCCCCAAGCCTGACAGAGTCTCAGTCCCCAAGGGCTCTGTACTTTTCATGCTTATTTGAGGAATATTACATGCATAGCCAATTATCATGAATGAGAAAACAAGCCATGGTCTCTTTTTTTCAGACTCCACATTACAAAGTTACTTGATTGTTGTCTGTCATAGGAATTCTCCCTCGCTCTATGAGATCGCTCGGCACTAATGACAGGAGACCGTGTGCAAAAATCTGTTTGTACACAAGGTGGTGATGTTAGCAGCTGCCATACTTTTATCCTGCTTAAGAACACAAGAAACAACAACAGACTGTCTCCCTGAGTGATTGCCAAAGGGCACATTCAGTCATTTGTCATGACAGCCAGTCAGCATGTGTCAGAGAGGCAGGAGGGAGAGAGGGCATTGCAGGCAGGAGATCAAGCCCAGAGAGCAAAAGAGTTCTTGCCCCGAGTCAGCACGTTGCTAGCTTGGCCTGTTACCCACAAAATGTGGAAGCCCACAGGTCCTGATTCCAAATGCAACTTTATAATTGAAATTTATCTATTTCCAGATAGATGTCCCTGAGATAGCCTTCTCCTCAAAGCCCTCACCTGACTGGTCTCTCCTTTATGCATCTTACACATGGAAATTCAACTTATACTATACTAGTATAATTCAGAACCATTAAAACATCAAGGTGTTTTTTTTTTTTTTTCTTTTTCCTCACAAGGTAAACTGTTTGTCACAGAAGCCCAATGACCTGAATTCAATCCCTGAAACTCACACAAAAGCTAACGGAGAAATACAACTCCACAAGCTTGTCCTCTGGCTCGCCCGCACGTACATCATATACATCCAACATAAGAAGCATAAAAGGCTTTAAAAGTAAAAGTTGAATCTATGCCATAATTTCACTTATTCCCTAATCAACAGTAAAGTGTAAACTGATATATGCTAAACCTAAGCCTCATGTTGATAATGTCTACCCAGACACAAGTAATTAGAGGTACTTTATATTAGGTATCAAAGTCTACCTCTTTGGCAGTAACACGAACCTTTTCCTGTGTCTCTTCTGGAAGGTGGATGAGTGTGACCTTAGGGAACAGGGTCTGGTGGACAGGAGGTGGACAGCCTGTGCCAAGTGAACCAACATTTACAAACTTTGTTTTCAGCTTTAAGGTTCACTCTCCATGGTGAAAAGAGGAGCAGTTGTTATTTGAAAGCTAAAAGGAGAAATAACTGTTGGTAACTCGGAAGGACGAAACTTCTGTACAAAGAGAAGTAGCAAACAGTATCCAGTGCCGTCTATAAACTGTGGCCCTGGCTTCTTGCCCTCGGCTCTGCTCTGAGCTGTTGATTGGCTTGGGCATGCTGTCAGCCTCCTCTCACCTGGGAGAAGTGATATCTTATCAAAGCCCAGACAGCTCCCCTTCACAACAGACAGATAACGGGGCCTTTCAATTTATCATACGGAAGTCTAAAAGAACCATGGGAACGATTGGTCAGCGGACAGCTTGACAGACAGCTTGACAGCCCTTAGAGCATCATGGGAAATGGTTGTCAGTTAATTTTCAGAGCAACCAGAGAGATAACCTTCAGAATGGGAAGGAAAACAAAAATCTGAATATTTGTATATGATCCAGCAGCAGGCCAACAGTGTTCACTGAGGATAATTGTGTGAGCTGGACAGTTGGAAACAGAGTTATCAAAGCTGAGAGGTTCCCGGGAGGCAGGAGTACCTTCATCTCTAAAGTGGTCTTTTACCCCTTTATTCTAACATCATTAGAAACATACATACATAATATGGGGCTCATGACACAGGCTAAGTATGCATCCAACTACTGAGACTGCCCTGGTTTTGGTCAGCTGTCCTTCAGAAAGTACTGCCTATGTGTCATTACCAAAGCATAGTCTGTTCATCACAGCTCTGAGCAGAAAGCCCTTTATACCGTGTCACACAAGTCCCATTTTGTACTCTGGGTTAACTTGGCCCTGGAAGGTCACAGCCACCTTCATGGGGGAAAACAAGTCAAAGAGACCAGCTAAAGAATTCTGAAGATAGCATCTGAGTCTAGACTTTCTCGTGTGATCACGCAGCTACTGAGTGAGTGAGTGAGCAGCACTGAGTGCTAACTGCACCTGGAGACCTGAAGAAGGAGGAAGAAGAGGAGGAAGGAAGGAGGAGAAGCAGGGGGGGAAGAGTTGGAGGAGAAGGAGGAGGAGGAGGAGAGGAAAGAGTTGGAGGAGGAGGGGAAGGAGGAGAGGGAAGAGTTGGGGGGGGGGAAGAAGAAAGCCCAAGTTTGAACTTGCTCGTGGTTGAGAGCCAGAGGAGTCAGTTAAGTGTGAGTTTGGTGAAGAGGTCAAGCTGGACCAAGGCTTCCGGCTGCTGAGGTGAGGCCTGAACTCAGTGGTCAACCGATCTCCTGCTTGTGCCCTCATGTGTGCTATATATGCCCTAACTGGAAGAGACACAGCCTGAAAAAGAAAAAGTAAGCACTCTGTATTTACACATTTGCCAACCTAAAGTCACAGTGTGATTTCAGAGGCAGTACAGAGGCCAAAGGCAGCATCCCCCACCATCGGAGGGACCCTGACACCACCTCAGGCCCTCAGATATATGAGTCACTTGTTTTCAAAGCAAACCCTCAAACTCCTTTTATTTACGACAGTATCTATCATCCTGAAAATTCAAAAGAATAATACAAAGACCCCTGCTGTCAGTTAACAGTTCGCTGCATTTGTGGTTATCATGCCTGTTTCTCCACCACATGTATATAAAAATACTGTATTTTAAGTCATGTTAATAGTGAGAAGTGAGGTGAGATCTGTGTCTGGCTTGTGTTTGTACTCCTCCGTGAAGCCCAGTGATGCCTTTATATATTAAATATGAGGGGCAACGGATGACACTGAGTGTAAACCTCAATCTTTGACTTGTAATTTTCTGGATGTGTGTAAGTTGACACATATCATCCTTTAAAACATGTCCTATGGCTTCTAAAATGTTCATCTCTCGGCTGACAGGGTAGCTCGGCAGGTAAAGGCCCCTGCGGACAAGCCCGATGATGGGAGTAATTCCCAGAATCCACACTATGGAAGGAAAGAACCAACTTCCATTGCCCTCTTTCTTAAACACACACACACACACACATACTGACACTAGAGCATGCCTCCCAACACACACACAAATAATCAATCAATCAATCAACCAATAAATAAATAAATGATTTTAAAAAAAATGAGTATGTAGCATGAGTGTGGTGGTGCAGCCCTTTGATCCCAGCACTTAGGAGGCAGAGATCTCTGAGCTGGAGGCCAGCCTAGTCTGTAGAGTGAGTTCCAGGACAGCCAAGGTTATACTTGGTCTCAAAAAAAAAAGAAAACAAGTTTTTCTTTCTAAAATGTCTGCTCAGTCTATGAATAAAGAAATTATAGTGGAAATGTTACATGGGGTTATAGAAATGCTTCAGGGGATGCAGGGTCTTTGTCTTGCTCCAGGACAAACGCTTTAGCCCTTTGCGTTGGACAAGAAAAGCGAAGATTTTCCTGGAAAACACTCCAGCACTATCGCCACCACTGGCACCGTTAGACTGAGCGACACTTTGGGAATAGCAGTGCACATTCATGACTCACAGACCAACACAACCCTCCAGACCCAGAAGTGCAGTGGCCAGACCATCCAGATGGGTTGTAAGAATGCCTAGTGTCCTCCCAGGGCCAGGACGCCAGTCAATGACTTAACTATTAACAACCACATGTTCTAATGTAATTCTTCACAAGAAGACACAGTGTTTGAGGGGAAATGTGCATGTTCAGTGTGCAAAAGACAGACCAAAACGTCTGGGCACCGCCCAGGCAGATTTAATAGGTGGGCTGACAAAAAAAAGAAGACACATTGTACTTATTTCAAACTGGGACAGCAAGATGGGAGGGAGATGTGTCATAATTGATCCATGGACCATATCCAAGTGGCCACAGAGTGGCTGGATTCAGAATTCCGAATCAGAGCTGTGGTTAACATGTCTTTTCCTTTCCCTGTCGAAATAAACTCATAAACATGGAGTCTTAACAGATCCCAGATGCAGCTCCTTGTTCACCTGATATGAATTAAGTTTCATTGTTAAAGACTAATATAGTCATTCAAGCTGACTAAATTGGTAAATATAAAGCTGGCACCAAGTGGCTCATTATATATTTCGTAGTAACAGCAAAATGTGCTGTCTGGAAACAGGATACATCCCGAGAACTCCAGTCAGATTCACACTTTTCACAGAAAGACATTTGCAAGCTAACGATCGCACAAAAATCATGAAGTGGGGGGAAGCTCCTAAGGCCCCCACACTTCACTGATGAGGTTCAGATTTGCTGAGGGTTGGAGAAGTTTTCTTCAGTGCTGTAGCCATTGGTAAGGTGTCCATGTTTCTGTAAATAGCCCCTCATCTGTGCTCCTGGAAGCACCCTAGTTAAATGAATTAAATCACCAGGGAAAAAAATTTTTAAATGAAAAACAGAAGTGGGGGTTGGTTGAGAAGGATTTAGCAGAAGAGAGGTTGGTGGGGTGGGGAATGTGGTCAAGATACATATGTACATATATAAAAAGTCACATGAAGCCTGTTATTATGAATAATTAATATATACTAATAAAAAGATTGTTTAATGCAACAAAAGAATGATTAAGCATCATAAAAACATGTCATTTGTGGGGTGTTGCGCCCCACAGCCTAATGTCAGCATCCTTGAGGCAAAGGCAGATGGTTCCCTGTGGGTTTAGGCCAGGCCGATCCACATAGTAAGTTTCAGGCTATCAGGGACTGCACAGTGAGACCCTATCTCAAAGGAAAAAAAGGATGTAACTTAGAAAATGTTCCATAGGCATCCTGGCTGTATTTTTGGATGTATAAAGTGAGCTGACTGTTGAGCTGCTTTGTGAGAGGCCTGAAGTCCTATCACTGATAGTTGCTATGTGAGCTGTGGACTGCCACATGTACCCAAAGCAGATGACACTGGTGATTCCCTTCAGGGCAACCAGACATCTCTGTGACCACATGAGAATGTTAGGTTTTGTTGTTGGTTTTTTTGGTTTTTTGTTTGTGTTTGTTGTTGATGTTGTTTTTTAATTTTCTTTCTTTTTTTTCTTTTTGGTTTTTTTGTTTATTTGGTTTTGGTTTTTGGGTTTTTTTTTTTTTTTTTTTTTTTTTTTTTTTTGGTTTTTGGTTTTTATTTTTAATGCCAGCTCTCCCTTCCATGGAAGCACAGATATGGTACTTCCAGTGCGAATGAGTCTGCATTCTTTTACTTTGGTTTTCAGACATCTTAACCAAATTCCCTAGATCGTGGCATCTTTCAACCCCCAAAGCCTTTCTCTTTCTCTTCTTTTATTGCTGTGTGCATGTGGACACACACATTTACGATGAGGGATGAGCATGCCCCATGTGTGAAAATCAGAGGACAACTTTTTGGAATCCTTCCACCTGTATGTGGGTTGGAAGGGCTGATGTGGTCGAATGATGAGAGCACTTGCCCACTGAGTACTGGGAAATCGTTCTGATTCTAAGAGCTTTTCTTTAAAGGACCCTACTTCACAAAAACGCAGTGACGTTAGGTTATTTTTAGTTATTAAAAATTATGATTAGGGCTCTTTCGAGTGTTGGCTCCAAGATGACCAATAAAAGAATAACGGTCGTGCCAAAAAGGGCCCTGTGCAGCCAATTCGCTGCACAAACTGCATCCGGTGCGTGCCCAAGGATAAGGCCATTAAGAAGTTCGTCACTTGGAACATTGTAGAAGTGCTCCTGTCAGGGACATATCTGAAGCTAGCGTCTTCGATGCTTACGTGCTTCGCAAGCTCTATGCTACGCTGTATTACTGCGTGAGTTGTGCCATTCAGAGCAAGGTCGTCAGGAATCGATCTCGTGATACCGGAAGGACCGAACACCACCACCACAATTTAGACCTGCTGGCACTGCACCACAACCTCCACCAAAGCCCATGTAAAGAGGTGATTTCATAAGGGTGGAAGGAAAAAATGCCTTGGAAAAATAAAATGGAAGTTCTACTTAAAATTTAAAAAATAAATAAATAAATAAATAATTCTGATTGGGACAGTGAAAAGTGAGTTTAAGATTTCAAAATTCAGCTGGGTGTGGTGAGGCATGCCTTTAATCCCAGCACTGGGGAGGCAGAGGCAGGGGGAATCTCTGTGAGTTTGAGGCCAGCCTGGTCTACAAAGTGACTTTCAGGACAGGCAGGGATATAAAATGAGACCCTGTCTCAGAAAGAAAGAAAGAAAGAAAGAAAGAAAGAAAGAAAGAAAGAAAGAAAGAAAGAGAGAGGGAGAGAAAGAGAGAAAGAGAGAAAGAGAAAGAGAGAAAGAGAGAAAGAGAGAAAGAGAGAAAGAAAGAGAGAAAAGAAAAGAAATTCTGCTGGGAAGGTGGCTGGATATAAAATCAACTCAAACAAATCAGTAGCCTTCCTCTACTCAAAGGATAAACAGGCTGAGAAAGAAATTAGGGAAATGACACCCTTCACAATAGTCATAAATAATATAAAATATCTTGGAGTGAATCTAACCAAGCAAGTGAAGGATCTGTATTACAAGAACTTCAAGTCTCTGAAGAAAAAAATCAAAGAAGATCTCAAAAGATGGAAAGATCTCCCATGCTCGTGGATTAGCAGAATTAATTTAGTAAAAATGGCCAATTTGCCAAAAGCAATCTATAGATTCAATGCAATCCCCATCAAAATTCCAAATCAATTCTTCATAGAGATAGAAAGAACAATTTGCAAATTCATTTGGAACAACAAAAAACCCAAGATAGTGAGAACTGTTCTCAACAATTAAAGAACTTCTGGGGGAATCACCATCCCTGACCTCAAACTGTAGTACAGAGCAATAGTGATAAAAACTGCATGGTATTGGTACAGAGACAGGCAGGAAGATCAATGTAACAGAATTGAAGATCTAGAAATGAACTCACACACCTATGATCACTTGATCTTTGACAAAGAAGCTAAAACCATCCAGTGGAAAAAGGACAGCATTTTCAACAAATGATGCTGGTTCAACTGGAGGTCAGCATGTAGAAGGATGCAAATCAATCCATTCTTGTCTCCTTGTACAAAGCTCAAGTCCAAGTGGATAAAGGACCTCCATATAAAACTGGACACACTGAAACTAATAGAAAAGAAAGTGGGAAAGAGCCTTAACACATGGGCACAGGAGAAAAGTTCCTGAACAGGACACCAATGGCTTATGCACTAAGATCAAGAATTGACAAATGGGACCTCATCAAATTGCAAAGTTTCTGTAAGGCAAAGGACACTGTCAATAGGACAAAACGGCAATCAACAGATTGGGAAAAGATCATTACCAATCCTACATCTGATAGAGGGCTAATATCCAATATATATAAAGAACTCAAGAAATTAGACTCCAGACAACCAAATAACCCTATTAAAAATGGGGTACAGAGCTAAACAAATAATTCTCAACTGAGAAAACTCGAATGGCTGAAAAACACCTTAAGAAATGCTCAACATCCTTAGTCATCAGGGAAATGCAAATCAAAACAACCTTGAAATACCACCTCATACCAGTCAAAATGGCTAATATAAAAAACTCAGGTGATAGTAGATGCTGTCGAGGATGTAGAGAAAGAGGAACACTCTATTGTTGGTGGGATTGCAAGCTGGTACAACCACTCTGGAAATCAGTCTGGTGGTTCCTCAGAAAATTTGACATAGCATTACCTGAGGACCCAGCTATACCACTCCTGGGCACATACCCAGAAGCTGCTCCAACATATAACAAGGACATATGTTCCACTATGTTCATAGCAGCCTTATTTATAATAGCCAGAAGCTGGAAAGAACCCAGATGTCCTTCAACAAAGGAATGGATACAAAAAAATGTGGTACATTTACACAATGGAGTATTACTCAGCTATTAAAATAATGAATTCGAGAAATTCTTAGGTAAATGGATGGAACTAGAAAATATCATCCTGAGTGAGGTAACCCAATCACAAAAGAACACACATGGTATTTACTCACTGATAAGTGGATATTAGCCCAAAAGCTTAAAATAGCCAAGATTCGACTAACAGACCACATAAAGCTCATGAAGAAGGAAGACTAAAGTGTGGGTGCTTCGGTCCTTCTTAGGAGTAACAAAATACGCAAGGGAGCAAATATAGAGACAAAGTATGGGACATAAACTGAAGAAGGGGCGGTCTGGAGACCATTCCACCTGGGTATCCATCCCATGTGTAGTCACCAAAGGTTGATGCTGATGTGGATGTCAGGAAGTGCATGCTGACAAGAGCCTGATATAGCTGTCTCCTTAGAGGTCTGCCAGAGTCTGACATATTCAGAGGCAGATGCTCACAGCTAACCATTGAACTGATCATGGAGTTCCCAATGGAGGAGTTAGAGAGAAGACTGAAGGAGCTGAAAGGGTTTGTGGTCCCATGAGGAGAGCAACAATACCAACCAACCAGAGTTCCCCAGGGTCTAAACCACCAGCCTGGGAGCACATAGGGAGGGACCCATGACTCCAGCTATATATGTAGGGGAGGATGGCCTTGTCGGGCATAGGTGGGAGAGGAGATCCTTGGTCCAGTGAAGGCTGAACACCGAGTGGGGGGGGTGGGGGATTTGAGGATGGGGAGGTGGGAGTGGGGGGTTAGGTGGGAGCACATCCTCATAGAAACAGAAGGAGGAGGGATGGGATGGGGGTTCCTGGGGGGCGGGGAATGGGGTAAGGGGATAAAATCTGAAATGTAAATATAATATCCAGTAAAAAAAAAAAAAAAAAGAATTTTTTTTTAAAAGGAGTTGAACAATAGAGACAGGTAAGCTCAGAGAATACAAAAGTAACTAATAAGTTACAAAAAAAGAAGGAAAGAAAGAAAGAGAAAGAGAGAGAGAGAGAAAGAAAGAAAGAAAGAAAGAGAAAGAAAGAAAGAAAGAAAGAAAGAAAGAAAGAAAAGAAGAAAGAAATTCTGCTGGGTATAGTAAATCAAGCCTGGGATGTTCAGGATGATCCTTGGCTACATACAGAGATCAAGGCCATGCAATTCTACATTAGACCTTTCCACAATTTTGTTAACTCAAACTGTTCCATACTGTGTTTGTATTTATATCACCTTGACTCAAGCTATAGTCATCTGATCAGAGGGAACTTTAGTTAAGAATATGCCTATAGCATTGGCCTTAGGCAATCCTGTGGGGCATTGTCTTGATTAATGTCTGATTCAGGAGTGCCAGCCCACACTGTGGGTGGTGCCACCCTTAAGCTGGCAGTCTTGGGTCTTAAAAGAAAGAAGTTATGGAAAGCAGTGCCTGTTTTAGCTCCTGCCTCCAGGTTCCTGCCTTGAGTTCCTGTCCTGATTTCCCTCGGTGGTGGACTGTTACCTGGAAGTGTAAGGTGAAATAAACTTTCCTCCCATACAGTTTTTGGCTGCGGTGTTTTATCCCAGCAACAGAAACCCTGAGACACGCATTTATAACTGATCTGTTCCTTCCCAGAATCCAGACATGGAGTCTCATTTAATCTTTAAAGGTTCTCCAATTGTCTGAATACTAAAAAGTAACCATATCAGAGAATCTACCTGTGCTCAGTGCATTGTGCTTTTGATTTTTTTTCCTCTTTTTACTGCTAAAAAGGTGTGATTTTTTTTTTCAATGAAATTTTACATGGAACAAAAGAAAGGAATATGATATGTCTTAAACATTTGCTATTAAATTACTTAAACTGCAAATTTAAATCTCTCTGACATGCCTTTCATGTGAAAGGGGGTTTCTAGCTTTTTGTGACAGGCTCAGAGTTAGGAATTATGATCAATCAGAGGTGTGTAATAAAGTTTCTGAAGTTGATATAGTGAATAATTGTAAGATTATAAAAAAAATAAGTTAGTCTATGTGCTAGAGAGATGGCTCGGTGGTTAAAAGCACTGGCTGCTCTTGCAGAGGGCCCAGGTTTAGTTCCCAGCACCTACATGGTGATTCACAATCACCTGTAACTTCAGTTCCAGGGGATTTGGCATTCTCCTTTGACCTCCACAGGCATCGGGCACACATGTTGTACACAAACATACATGTGGGCAAAACACGCAAGTGCATGAAGTAAAATAAAATAGCCATTCCTGGTTCAGCACTCTAATAATGTGTTTTCATAAACCACTCTTTAAAAGAATGAGAGAAAAGTAATAAAGTCGGGCTCACACTGATCCTTTTGATCTTGGTGGCTTTAACACCCCTGCTAGGGCATTCTTCTGGGGTGTGACAATATGGACAAGGGAAGCCCAAACTGGAAGGTACAATCATTGTCCACCCAAGTAGCCATTGCATCTGCACAGCAGCAAGTGAACGGCTCTCCTCCCTGTCTCAGTATGCTGACCTCCCATCATTTTAGAATTTTACAGGCTTTGCTTCCCACAACTTGTTGGTTCAGTGAGAGACCCTGTCTCAAAAAACAAAATGGATAATGACTAAGGAAAGCATCTGATGTCAACCTCTCGCCTCTACATACACATTCATATACGTGCCACAGGCATGTGTATACAGGCACACACATGCACGTGCGCACATACACACACATTCACAGGCCCATACACAGACACACAGGCACAAAACAATCATTTGTCCCTCCTCTCAGTTTAAAAGGTTTCATTTTCCTGTTACTCTTTTTTCTCCCCATCTTCCTAGGATTGTTAAGGTTCACAGAGATTTGATTTCCCCAGCCATAAAATGGAGCCGGTTATACCTGGCTCTTAGGTTTGCCGTGAATGTCAGCCACCCTGCTGGCATCCCGAGCTGTTTCTAGTGTACGCAATGTGCTCGCTTTGATTAGTATCAGATCATTTGCTGGTTGTTCAGGACATTTCTCCCAATTACACTGAAATATAAACCATTTTGCTGATGTGACTGTGAAGAACCTCTTTCCTCTGGCTTTCTTTGTTCAAAAGGACTCAAGGCAAGGAGAATCCCAAACCGAAGGCTGGACGTGGCCAATGCTAGAAAGCACCGGTCTTCCAAGGACAAGCAATAATAATTTTTGCCTAACTTTTTACAAAGAGCAACACAAAACCCCTTTTAAAATGTTTTCTACATTCCATAAAGCAACTGTGGGAAAAAAAAAATGTGGGGCTATGTTTTCCAAAACACTTGCATAGGCATCTCAAAGCTTCAAAGGTTGTTACTGTGAATTGCGGGAAGGATTCTCTCAAATGGCCATGAAAAGCATCCATTCTGTGCAGGTGATTAGTGTCTTCAGGGGGATTACCCCACTTAATCCTCACAGCCCTACTTGGGTAGTGTTGCCATTATTACCTTATTAGCCTCTCATTCTGTATGTGAGGAGCTTTGGCTAAGGATGGGTAAGCAGCCTAGCCAAGGTCGCATAGTCTGCTGGGGCTATAATTCCAAATGATCTCCATGGAGTCAGTCGCTCATATGGAACACAAGTTTCAAAAGTAATGAGGATGGTACGAAATTTCAGTTAGACAAGAAGAATGAGTCCACAACGGCTGTTGTGTAACTTGGTGCCCATAGGAAACGGCAAAGCCCTTGAGAGCTGCTGAGAACTCAGCGCAAGTGTTCTTTCCCACTCAAAACCGTAGCGTGTGAGTGACTACATCCATGTAGTGTAACATACAGCAAAGCAGAATGGTGTGTGTCATGAATGTAATCTTGTCAGTTAAAAAAAAAATTGTAATCCGAGTCTTAATGGTTAGAGTCTAGATTGAGGTTAGTGGTTGTCATTTTTAGCTTCAGAAAACTTTTATATTCTTTAAAAATTGTTGATGATACCAAAGATCTCTGGCTTATCACTCTATTAATATTCATATTATTAAAAAGTAAGACTGAGAAATTTTAATATACTTGGCTACTTAAAAATTATAATAAGTAACTAATTCAGTAACAAAATAACCATTCACGAGAGCTATAACCAATATTAATATTAGTAAGAATAACATTTCCTGAAACAAGAGGCATGTTTCCATATCTTTTTTTTCCGAGTTTCGATTTTTATTTGACATTTTCAAATGTACAAAAGGAAGCGAAGATTCTCACACTTCAGAGCTTCTGCAAATCCCAGTTGCATGAGCATCTGGAAGGGGCTATTGTCCCTCAGCAATGCTGCTGTTGTGTCTCCAAACTCAGCAGGAAATGCAAACATGAGCATGGGAAGAGGAATCTTTTCATGAGATCAGGGTATCCCCTGATTCTACACCCCAACCTGACAGGTGAGTTTACAGATTAATTCTTAAGTGGCATTTGGAACCGTATCTATCGGTGAGCTATCCATGCATCCACATTAAACCACACTGGTTTCTTTGCAACTTTTACATGCTTGTGACTGAAGTGTCATGTGTCTGGCTTTTGTAAAATACCAGTTTGCCCCAAATCTCCCTAACACTGATACATTTCATCATGCAATACTTAATAATCAAACCACTTTGATTATATATATAGCCACCAAGAATCTCATCCCCAAAGCTGCTTACTGCTCAAAGATCTGTAACAGCCCCTTCCATGGACCACCATCTGACTCCAGCACACACAACTGCTTTGTGGGTACTTCCATTAGGTCCTACAGAATGATGGAAGAGACTTGTTCTGGGAGATAATAAAATCAGTGACTTTCACTGCTTAATCAGTGATATTAAATGAGATTAACTTTTTATTTGTGGTCTATAAGTAAGCAATGTGAGAACCGTTGGCGTCCTTTGCTTAGTAATGCCCCACCTTATGTCACCAGCCAATCCCAATCCAGTATAGATTAAATGACATCTTGCTGTTGCTACACAAATAAGATGGACTTCAGAGACCCACTAAAAAGGCATCAGGGGTCTGCAGAGCACACTCTCACACAATCACCTAAAATCACGCCCTCCTTTTGACAATCAGATATCTCCTAAGCAATTCTAGAAGAGTTGCTAAAGCTGATAGGAAGGCTGAGATGGGGGGCGGAGGAAGAGGGGGGCATCACTTTGCTCCTGAATTCATGATTCCCTTCGTGCTACAAACGCTAAGCAGCATTTGCATTCTTCCCATGTAAACAGAACTTGCGAGCTCTCCCTCAGTCATCTGCCTGGATTAGCATGGCTCCTTGTCTGCGCCTGCAAATTACTATACCATCTAGAAAGGCCTTTTGCAATACCTTAAGAGGAATGGAGAGTAAACAATCAGGTTTTCTCAGTCTGTAATTCGTCACTGTGTACACACACACTGCTCAGCAGGTAAAGTCATTTAGGTCGATAGGGTGTCTTTTACTAATCAACCTCTACATTAATTTACTAATTTATCTGTGCCTCCCAAAGTGAGAACTCTATTCAGATGTGTTGTTTGTATTTCCTCATTTGAATAGATTATGAATATATTATGATGCAATTAAATATACACAGACTGTGCACACTAGATCTTCTCCATACGGAATTCAAGAATGAAATAATATATGAGGCTTTGAAGCCAACTGTCATGAGTAACTGACAGAAATGGGTTCTCCTTGAACCTGAGAAGAATTCCTTTAGTGTGGGCCATTGTGTACTATTTAATTTTGAAGCTTTCCTCCTAAAGTAAAATTTAAAAGTTATCCTAACTAATCCTTTTTTGAGTAAAGGTTAAGGACTTAATCCTCTGGCTTTATAAACCCTCAGTGTCTAACAGACTGCGTCCTTGTTTTGCAGTATTCAAATGAGCTCATAAAGGTTCTCAGACAAGAAGGCAGGCAGCTTCTGTACAGACGCCTTGTGATCCATGAACCTTTGTTTCTGAGTTTTTAATGTCACTGCTTTGTTTAATTCCCTCTTTTTTCCCTTTGCAATCTGCTAGTTAGACTCAGTGGGGGGACTTTTTACAAAATTTTATCACTCGATATCATAATGCTAAATAACTTCACTTGGATTAAAAACTGGAACTGAAATATTGGGGATAGAGGTGTGACTCAGAGACCAGGGTGCCTGGCTTGGCACTCATGGGGCCGAGGTCAGATCCTTAACTTTGTGAAATAAAGTTGAATTTAAAATAAAAACAAATGCCTTATTGAAGTAATTTTTCTCCCAGAGGAGAGGAGATAGGTGTGTAGAGCAAAGGGTTGAGATTTTGGGGCACCCAAGCTGTGTCCCCATGATGAGGGAGCAAGACCTTCCTGCACACTGACCTTCGAGGGAGGATGGTATTTTATCAGGCCCTTGGGTCTTCCCCCTTCAGGCCTTTGAGAGCTCCTCAACAAGGATGGAAACTTGGATGCCTTTCCCTTCTTGTGTGTATTTAGTCTTGAAGCCTTTGCCAACTTACAACCAGAGCGCTCCTCTGAAGAAAGCATTTCAAGTAAGGATAAATTGCTGGGGAGAGCCAAACAAAAGTTCACTAGGCAATGATTTTTGCAAATAACTTGATGGGTACTCACTCTGACTTCTGAGAAGTCAACACCATGGCAACTCCTTAAAGGAGCTGTTCCAAAAACACTAAAATGCTGACTACTCCTGACCAGTAGCTTTGGGGCTTTTTATTTGCTTGAGAGAAGCTATAAAACAAGCTATGTGCCACACACTTAGAGGAATTAAGTGAGTTCCGCAGATCCACCAGGTGCCTGAAGTCCAGGCACGGCCGTGGAACTGGACATTCGTCAGAAACAAGAATTATTGTAATGGTTTCTGGGAATGAAGTGGTTGGGTAAAACAGAACTTGGGGCCTAGGAGAGTAAAAGCCTGAAGAACGGAGGTTCCCAGTGACGGTCTTCATGCCCTCGTGGATTTAGCCACTCTGGCCTGGTCTTCCTTTCCCAGAATAATGATTTCTTCTGTGGATTGCCTGTAACTATGGGCTCCATCCGCTGCAATTGGTCTCATTTCAGGATGAGAGGAAGATGTGTGTGAGAACAGCAAGATGATGATGTAATCAGTCCTCCAGGAGCTAGCCAGCAACCTCCGGTGACCCTGTGTTCTGAAATAGGGGTCCTGCCCCAGCCTCACTTTTCTATCAGAGCAACTGTGAAAATATGATAAAATAGAAGCTGTTACTAGAGCTCATGGGAAATTGGTGGCGTTCTATTTAAATGTTGCTCTTTTCTCCCAGTCTGCTATTTGTTGTTGTTGGGTTTGCTTTTTTTTTTTTTCATGATCTAATCCTGTGGCATTTTAATAGAATCTTGGGCCTTCAGGAAATCTTAATGTAATTTGTATTATTGACCTGAGAATACGGGAGCATCATTAGCAGACAGTAAACAATGTCTGAGTGAAGTTTTATTATTTATCACAAGGGTTTTGCCACCATCTCCGGGCAGGTTAGTCAATTGTGCTAAAAGTGCTGTGTCTGGTGGCTTGTGGATTATGGTATTTTTCCTGTTCTTCCTGCATCATAAAGTGCATAGCTACACAATTTCTTTTCTATTTAAGTAAGGAATGTCCTCCTTTCTCTGAATGGCAGGGAAGGTCAGTTCCATATCACAAAGCTGAGACCGGCGGAGCTCTGTCTAACATCATTACTATAGTCTTGTTGCTGATTTCCAGAAGGATTTGCTGGCAAGAACTGAAAGATCAAGATGTGATGGTGCCTACCCTGCAGTCAGGAGGCAGAAGTGGGAGGAACAGCCTATGCCACAGGACGAAACAAACAACCCCTAGCAGTGTGCATCAGCTTCTGCTGGGCACTTAGACGGCAGATGGGTGGATAAGAGGGGACGTGGCCAGGGAGCCTACGTGTGTACGTGTATCTTGTTCTTTTCCTGAGGAGACCAAAGCCTTTAACTTTCTTTCTATCCATCTTACTGAGCACTTACTCAGAAGTCTATCTGGTACTGTGCTTTTATAAACAGCTCCCTGGGTTCCTCAAATACTACACAAGAGCCACACTGTAAGTCTCGATGTCTTGCCAGCTTTAGTTGTTTGCAGGGTTACTGGTTCTTATATTTCTTCCTTCTAGAGCTATACTGGACTGCTCCAATGAGGTGACAGGGTCTCATTGCATTCTGCCGGTGTAGCTGGGGCAGGAGTGGCGGGGGGTGCTGTTGTCTGTTTGCTTTGTTACTAAGCTAAGATACATGTTTCCATACTCTGTTTTGAAAATTAAGTGAGGAACAAATATATTGGTTTTATGATTCTTCTATCTCGTTGTTTTCCACTGTGCCTTACGTGGGGGTACACGGAGAACACACAGAGTGTGGGGAGAGCAGCAGAACTGCAGAAGTAAGTTCGCGACATCTCACATCTCACCAGGCCTGTTACTCTTATTTCAAGCTGACACACAAAATGATAGCTGTTACAAGTATTGGTAGGCACCACGTGCTGTTGGGATACACGCACACAACCGTTAAGTTAAATCAGTTATACGTTATCATCTCCTTGTGATGAAAACTTCCAGGATCCAGTACTCTAACTCTTGAATGAACAGTGCATTCTTTTTATCAACGAGACTAGCACACCAGAACTGTGTGGGCTATGTAATCCAGTACATGTTAAGGAACCTTCTCCTGCTGTGGTAGATCAAATGAGAATAGTCTTCCATAAGCTCACTGGTTTGAATAATTGGTCCCTAGTTGAAGGAACTGTTTGGAAAGGATTGGGAGGTGTGGTCTTCCCGGAGAAGGTGTGTCACTGGGCATGGGCTTTGAGGTATCAGAGCCTCAGGCCATCCCCAGCTCTCTCTGTGATTACTATTTGCTGATCAAGATGTATGCTCTCAGCTGCTCCTGTCTGTAGCCAAACTCCTGGCCGTGTTGATGATGGACTCCCCCTCTGAAACTGTAATCCCCAACAAACTCTTTTTCCTATAAGCTGCCTTTGTCATGGAGTCTTATCTGGCAACAGCCAAGTGACTAAGACACCCTCTATCCTCCAGCCCAGCCTCTGATAACCACCATGTTATGTTCAGCATCGATGACTCAGCATCTTCTTCAGATTCCACACAGGAGTGACTCACATCAGTCGTCTTTCCGTGCCTGGCTACTTGAAATACTGACCTCCAGTTCCATCCACGTGACCACAAATGACTGGACTTCATTTGTATGGTCGAGTAGCATTCCATATGGACACTCACCACATTTTCTTTTTCTCTTACTTCCTTCATTTGGGAGATGGCTGAGAGTTCAGAGCCAGCTTGCTTGCTCTCCATAGTGAGTTCCAGGCCTGCCAGGGCTGCATAATGAAACCTTTTCTCATAAAGAAACAAACAAACAAATTAACTTGCTATGGGCAGTACAGCTACTTAACAGTAATGCTTTCTCCAGTCCATGAAAATGGTATAACTTTCTACTTTTTGTATCATTTCCATTATCTCTCATTAATGTTTTATCATCTTTAGCACCCTTATACCTCAGGTTGAATTCATTCCTAGATTGGTTGGTTGGTTGATTGGTTGGTTGGATTTCTGTAGCTATTAGGAGTTAACTTTCTATTCTAGATAATTCACTACTATTCTAGAATATATAATAGAATATATAATAGAAATAGTGGTTTCTATTCTAAATAATTCACTAGTGAAGTCTTGCACATGCACTAGCATGTATATGTTAGTTTTATATCCTACAACTTGGCTGAATTCACGTATTAATCCTATTTTCCTGCTTAATTTTCTTGGGGAAGTCTTGGGGGCCTTAACACACAGGTCTTGTCCTCTGCAAACAATGGCAAATGGGTTTCTCTGCTCTGCTTTTAAAAAGAAAATCTAGAACTGAATGGTTATTGCCATAGATGATCAGTGTCCTGTTACAGTAATTATTTAAAAACGGGCCTCCGGTCAAGCCAACTGGCTAAGCTGGGGTGGCTCTGGCTAGATCCAACGCAATGTTCAGTGGCCGGAGGCCACT